>NW_027053674.1:0-24889 GCF_011386835.1 Chrysemys picta bellii | reverse complement strand
ATGTCTGGAGAAAAGAATGTGCAAGTTAAGTGCAAGAACTTAACAGACAATAGGAGGTGCAGAGCCCAATCCACATCGGAGCTTGGCCAGGAATGCGAATGGCTGGACTGGTTAGGGTCCATGGAGATGTGACTTGCCCATGTGATCCCAAAACTCCAGGGTAACATGATGCTACACAGCGAATGGGAAGAAGTAACCATCCAGGGGAGAAAGTCTATTTAAATCCTTGGAAGACCCCTCCGTTTTGTCTTCAGTTGGCTAAAGAGAGAGGCTCTCCACCCCCCAAGGACATACCTGAGAGAGACTGAACAAAGGACAAAGACAATAGGGGGTTTGAGCGATTGCTGGACCCAGGCTAGGAGTTCTACAGCCTGTAAAAGAAAGACTGGCACTACTGAGGTTTTTATATCTGTGTTGAGTTTGATTAGACATAGACGTGCGTGTTTTATTTTATTTTGCTTAGTAATTCACTTTGTTCTGTCTGTAACTACTTAGAATCACTTAAATCCTACTTTCGGTACTTATTAAAATCACTTTTTACTTATTAAGTTACCTCGAGTACGTGTTAGTACCTGGGGCGGGGGGGGGGGAAGGGGGGGCAAACAGCTGTGCATCTCTCTCTATCAGTGTTATAGAGGGCGAACTATTTCTGAGTTTACCCTGTATAAGCTTTACACAGGGTAAAACGGATTTATTCAGGGTTTGAACCCCATTGGGAGTTGGGCACCTGGGTGTCGTAGACAAGAGCACTTCCTGAGCTGCTTCCAGGATGCCTACGGCTGTTAGTGGACGTGGCTCAGACCAGGGTCTGAGTTTGCAGCCGATCAGCGGGTCTGACTCAAAGCAGACAGGATTCGGGAGTCCCAGGCTGGAAAAGGCAGGAAAGCAGGGGCAGAAGTAGCCTTGGCACACCAGGTGGCAGCACCAAGGGGATTTCTGTGATCCCCAACCCGTCACAATGAGCATGACTGCTACCTAGTTGAGATTAAATGGGTCATTGGGAAAAGGCTGGCTGAGACAAGCCCCAATGTGAAGACAACGGCAAAACCCATCACCAAGACATTGTTGCCAAGCATCCAAAGACCCAGAGGGAGGTGAGGTGGGGAAATCCATAACAGGGAAAATGAGCAACATCCCCCAGCTCGAGAACAAAGATGGGGGAGGTGTGAGGTGGGGGATCAAAGCTGGTTGCTGGAAGGAGTCGGGCTCTCCCCTGGAGTCTGACCAAGGAGCTCAGACTGAGAGAGAGACAGAACTTGAGCAAGGGGGTTCGCTACAGCTTGGCTGGGCTCTGGGCTGACCAGAATGGACTTGAACTGTGCTTTAACCTTCAGTTCTCTGTGCCAACCTAAGGACGTTCTATGCTGTGTCCAGTTGATTAGTAAACCCGACTGTTTTGACAACACGGTGTGTGTGTCACTGCAAATGCTTGCTGAGGTGCATTAATCCCTGAAGAGCGGACAAGTCTCTACCAGGACTCAGAGACTATCACGGTAGGACTTGCTGAACAGAGCTCCTGCTGTGACCCAGCAGTGCTAAAGGTCCAATCTAAGGAGGCAGTGAAGCAGAGTTGCTTATCCTGAAGGACGAGAGGGATCCCTGGAGGGTCTGGGTAGATTGAAGGGGTTCCTCCTAGAGCCTCTTCCAAAGCTGGGGGTGTAGCACCGATCCTCTGGATCCATGACAATTGGTGGCAGGTATGGGATCCTGAATGCACCAGTAGTATTTTGCAATAAGTGACTTGCAGCAGTAAAACGAGGGTCGTCAACGGAAACAACAAGAAAATGGCATATACCATGGGCCTTGGTTAGGCCACCTCCCTAAGAAGGGCATCACAAACCCTGTGCAGGGAGAGGCTAAGCCCTCTGGAGACAGATGGAAGGACCAAGTAACAGGTTCCAGACTCAGGTTGGTTTTCTAATGAAGTCTGAGAGCAACAGAGGTGGCAGCAGGATGTCCCCAAGAGGCAGTTCCCCATCCAGCAGGGTGCCCTCATGATCCGGGTCCTCTTTGATAGATTAGAAGCAGTGGGAGCTGCAGCTGAAGGCGAGGGAGCTAGCAGAGCATGAGAAGCAGGAAAATCATTAGGCAGAACAGCGGAAGAACCAGGAGAAGCAGCAAAAGCATGAACTACAGATAGAGAAGTGGGGGGGCAAGAGGACCCACAGAGGGGAAAGTGGGTGTTACTTTGCACTTCATATGATGTTATGGAAATATGCTAATGAGTGTGAATCTAATGTAACTAGAATATGCTTCATGCAAAAGGTCTCTTGTAAGGTATCGTTACAAAGTTCATAATCCGCTGAGGGTGGTCATACTATTTGTATGAATGTATCATTCTTGTATCTGAAACTAGAAATACGAAATATAACTCTGAGGTCCTATTGTAATTATGCAAAGTGTGGGCTATTAATGGTGGCTTGGAATCTTGATGGCTCCCATTTACCAGGACGATTGTTTGTAAAGGGCTCCGTTTACTTGTACGTCCTCTTGTATACCTGTGTGCTGGCAAGTGGGTAATGAAGTCTTGCAGTGACATGTGATCATGTCACCTGAACTGGAATCCATCTTTAACCTGGTGCTGGTCCATTTAGAAGGAGGGATGGGTCCTAAAGCTATATAAGGGGTGGAACAGAACAAAGGGTGCTGCAGTCATGAGAAATCCCCTAGCTACCACCGGAGCTGGAACAAAGACTGTACCAGGGCAAAGGATTGGGCCTAAACTAGAAGGTGTCTAGTCTGTCAAAGAAGCTTATTGGAACATCTCTGAGGGTGAGATTTACTTGCATTTAGCTTCCTACTGTATTAGGCTTAGACTTGCATGTTTTTGTTTTATTTTGCTTGATAATTTACTTTGTTCTGTCTGTTATTACTTGGAACCACTTAAATCCTATTTTTTATACTTAATAAAATAACTTTTTACTTATTAACCCAGAATATGTATTAATACCTGGGGGAGCAAACAGCTGTGTATATCTCTCTGTCAGTGTTATCAAGGGGGAACAATTTATGTGTTTACCCCGTATAAGCTTTATACAGGGTAAAACGGATTTATTTGGGGTTTGGACCCCCTTGGGAGCTGGGCATCTGAGTGCTGGAGACAGGAGCACTTCTTAAGCTCTTTTCAGTTAAGCCTGCAGCTTGTGGGGGACATGGTTCAGACCTGGTTCTGTGTTTGCAGCAGGCTAGCATGTCTAGCTCAAACAAGTCAGGGTACTGAAGTCCCAAGCTGGCAGGGAAAATGGGCTCAGAGGTAGTCCCAGCACATCATGTGGCAGTCCCAAAGGGGTTTCTGTGACTCAACCCATCACAGTGGGGAAAGACCCTGGAATGCCAAGTCTGCAGGGAGACTAGACCCTAAATGGTTGCTCCAGATTGAGATTTCATGGATTGAGATCTGGTTAAAAGACAGGGAACAAAGGGTAGGAATAAATGGTAAATTTTCAGAATGGAGAGGGGTAACTAGTGGTGTTCTCCGAGGGTCAGTCCTAGGACCAATCCTATTCAATTTATTCATAAATGATTTGGAAGAAGGGGTAAGCAGTGAGGTGGCAAAATTTGCAGATGATACTAAGTTGCTAAAGATAGTTAAGACCAAAGCAGACTGTGAAGAACTTCAAAAAGATCTCACAAAACTAAATGATTGGGCAACAAAATGGCAAATGAAATTTAATGTGGTGTGACAGACCCAGACCAGTGGGGTACAGGGGTCTGGTAGAAGGCAAATATACTGGTCACTGGATGAGTAGTTTTCTGTTCCCTGAGTGACCAGAGCAGGGGCTGCACTAGAGTAATTAGGAACCTGCTAGAACCGGTTAAGGCAGGCAGGCTAATTACGACACCTGGAGCCAATTAAGAAGAAGCTCCTAGAATCAATTAAGGCAGGCTAATCAGGGCACCTGGGTTTTAAAAGGAGCTCACTTCAGTTTGTGGTGTGAGTGTGAGGAGCTGGGAGCAAGAGGCGCAAGGAGCTGAGAGTGAGAGGGTGTGCTGCTGGAGGACTGAGGAGCACAAGCATTATCAGACACCAGGAGGAAGGTCCTGTGGTGAGAATAAGGAAGGTGTTTGGAGGAGGCCATGGGGAAGTAGCCCAGGGAGTTGTAGCTGTCATGCAGCTGTTACAGGAGGCACTATAGACAGCTGCAGTCCACAGGGCCCTGGGCTGGAACCCGAAGTAGAGGGCGGGCCCGGGTTCCCCCCAAACCTCCCAATTGACCTGGACTGTGGGTTCTCCCAGAGGGGAAGGTCTCTGGACTGTTCCTCAATCCACATGGTGAATCTCTGAGGCAAGAAAATCCTCCAATAAGCGCAGGACCCACCAAGATAGAGGAGGAACTTTGTCACAGTCATTTAACCCTAACTGAATTTCCTGGGTTTAGAAGGCTCAGTTTTGAGAATTATTGCAACAGCCCGGCAATGTCGTTTACCCTGAATCACTGATCTGTTCTCCCAGCCTTAGCTCCATTTTATCATCATTTGCTTGGATCAGTACATGGGAGTGTGAGCGTTTCCATTCTCAGGTAACGTATAGGACAAAATACCAACACACTGTACACTAAGGATGGCACGTTCCAGGAGCTAAAACTGTCACCTCAGGGAAATTGATCCCTGGATTTGATTTTAAACTAGCACCAGGTGCCTCCACTTGGAAATACTCTAGGGGAACTTGAAGACTAATGACAGGTTTCAGAGTAACAGCCGTGTTAGTCTGTATCCGCAAAAAGAAGAACAGGAATACTTGTGGCACCTTAGAGACTAACAAATTATTAGAGCATATGCTTTATCCGAAGAAGTGGGCTGTAGTCCACGAAAGCATATGCTCTAATAAATTTGTTAGTCTCTAAGGTGCCACAAGTATTCCTGTTCTTCTTTTTGAAGACTAATGTAAACTTTGGTAGGCGGGGTATTATTCAAACAAGCTGAAACAGGTATTAGAAAAAAGGTGGAGAGTAAAAAGAAATTGGAATTAGTGTAATGCGGTTGAACCACATATGGTCCTGCCTCTGAACCAGTGTCCCCTTTCCGACACCAATGTCACCCCTTTACTGGGCATTGACAGATTCCAGGGCCTTGCAGGTTGGCTTCCCATTGGAGCAGAAATCAGTGACATAGTCTGGCTATTTTCTTATTGTAACTTGTTTATTTACATTATAAACGACCCCAAGGGAAGCAGGCATGGGAGGGGCTTGGAGCGTCCTTTAAAGGTCAGGGACAAGCTGGGAAGGGGCCAGGCTGAGCACTAAGGACCAGGCCCTAGGAGGGAAAGACAGGGAAGTTTAGGAGATGGGGCAGATAGTCCAGTTGGTTTCGGCTCCCAGGACCAGACACCCAGAGGTGAAGGTGATTGTCGGGGCTTCTGTCCTTCTTCCCCAGTGTAGATTTGATAGTGGAGAAGACTGATGCCGTAAGGGGGAAGTGAGTTACCCCAAGGTCACCCAGTGAGTTTATATCACAAATGCATAGTCGGAAGGATCCAATAGAAACATGGATTTTCCAGTCTCTTCTTTCTAGGAGTCCCCAGGGCTAAGGTAAAACCCCTGCGGCCCCTCCCCATTCTGCTCACCTCCAAGATGTGCTGGAGTTTGTCTGTGCTGGGGGGTGCTGTCAGCAGGATCGAGAGCTCGTCATCCATGTTCTCTGGGCAGGCCTTGCTCAGAGCCTGCCAGCGGAGGGAGACCAGGCGTCAGGAGCCTCTATTAGCACCGGTGTGCCGTTGACCAGGAGCTGGATGAGGTAAGCGCCGCCTGGCCGGAGCTCGCACCCAGAAACCCTGCCCCAGGTCGGAACCCCCTCCCACACCCAAATTCCCTCCCAGACCTCACACCCGGCACCCCAACCCTCTGCCCCAGGTCGGAACCCCCTCCTGTACCCTAATCCCTCCCAGACCCCACACCCCCACCCGCACCCCAATCCCCTACCCCAGCCCTGAGCCTCCTCCCGCACCCAAACTCCCTCCCAGAGTCCGCACCCCAACCCTCTGCCCCATCCTGGATCCCCCTCTGGCACCCTAAACCCCTAATCTCCAGCCCAATCCCAGAGCCCGCATCCCCACCGGAGACCTCACCCCTCCCTGCACTCCAACCCCCAGCCCAGTGAAAGTGAGTGAGGGTGTGAGAGCGAGCGACTGAGGGAGGTGGGCTGGGCTGGAGTGAGTGGGAGTGGGGCCTTGGGGAAGGGCATGAAAGGGGTTGGGTCAAGGGCATTTGGTTTTGTGCAAGTAGAAAGTTGACAACCCTACCTAAGGACCTTTGAAAAGCAGCCTCCTTAGCACCGCTCCTGATACCAGGGGCCAAGGCGCCCCCGGACATGAGAACCACAATAGGCCAGAGCAAAACACTGCGTTAGAAATCGGAGCTCAGGCTGCCAAGCGAACGATAGCTGACAGACAGGAGATGCGGGAATTAAGGTTGTGCCTTCAGTCAGCAACTGGTGTTCATCCGTTTGCACCACACACACACCTGTAGGCAGGGCCACTATTTCCTTGTCTGTCTGCCTGTTTTCCTCTCTCGGTCCTTACTGTGCCCATCACCGTGGTGTCTGAGTGGCAAACCAAGGGTTTGACGTGTGCATATGAAACTGCCTGACTGGAAGGACGTGGTTTGGTGTGGATCAGTGACTGCTGGGGCGATTGGTGGCAGAAGGCTCTGAGGGCCTGGCTCATTCCGACCTGGCTCATTCCAATGGCTTCTACAGCTGAGAGCAGCCCAGTCTCCTGCCTGGGTCCGACGCAAACCAGGAAGTACAGGACCACGGTCAATAAGAGCAGCTCAAAAGATCATTTTCGCTGAGCCCAGCCCTGCACAGATTTCCAGCTTAGGTTTGCATTTTCAGCAAAAGTTCTTGTTGATTATTTTTTCCCAACCCCCTTCTGCCTCCATAATAGCCAGCCACCCCGTCAGTCGCATCCTGGGGCGCTCCAGGGACAGCGTATGTGCGTGTATGTGTACATCTGTATATATCTGTATGTGTACATGTGTGTACGTGTATGTACACATGAGTGTGTGCACATGTGAGTGTGCGTGTGTATGTGTGTACATGTGCCCCAGTCAGATGTATACATCTGGATTTCCTTTGAAAGAATTTTCAAATTGAGCTGATCAAGTGCAATGGCAAAGCACCCAATTCCTCTGCCCCCCAACTGCCTTCGCTGCTTTAACGTTCAACCTGCTCCGTTGACACCTCTGACTCCTGAAAGCCCTAACGCTCCAGGGGAGCAGGCCGTGCCCTGCCCTGGCTGTCCCGGGTGTTACCTTGGAGGGAATCGTTCCAGATTCCAATGGGTGGCAGGTCCAGGGAAGAGCCTTATCTGGGGGGAGGCTGTACCAGACCCGCCCGACCCAGGCAGGCTCCCAGGTACTCTCTGCTCGGGGCTGATAAGGCTCCTTAGCAGTTTCTCTCCAAACAAATTCCAGTTCAAGACACCTGAGAGCTCCACAGCAGGGCAGCATCCCCGGAGCGCAGCAGGGCGGAAGTTAGGGGGAGCAGTCGGTAGCAGCACCTGCCCCTCGTACAGCAGGAGCGAGAAGTGCCAGCCTCTCTGCACAGAGCAGCAGCGTTCAGCCTGGGCCAGACGTGCTGCGGTGATGGGTAAGAGCGGGCTCGGAGAGCCAGAGGGTCTGTGGGGCAGCGCTGGGCCCTTCTGCTCCGCACTAGGGCCGGGTGGGCGTGTTCAGCTGGGATTGGAACCCACCAGCACTTGTGGGTGCAAATGTGGGGCTGGAACGCAACGTGGGGCGCTCCCACCTCGCCTGGGGGCGACTTGGGGGAAGGGCAGAGAGACACCTCCGGCTGAGACCCCAGCTCCAGGGAGACAGTCACCCCGGCCCAGCCGGGTTAAATTGCCCAGCTGTGTGACAGCCCCCCCATCCCCGAGGGGTTCCCCCCCCAGTATGTCACAGCAGGGTAATGTGCGTATTGAACGGCAGGGGTTGCCAGAGACTGGCTGGGAGAGGCCTTTGGGGATGGAGGAAGCAGCACTAAGGTACATGCCAACCTCCCTACAGAGGAGGGGCCATGCCCCGCAGGTGTGGGGCAGGGAGCTGGGACACTGCGCGGTGGGTCATTGTCTGGCCCAGGCCCTTCCCAGCCGGAGGCCGAGGCCTAGACATTTCCTTCAGGTCACCTTCTGCTGCAGCTTGGCCATGGGCCCCCATAGCCACGAGCCCAGCCAGGGATCCCAAGTGGGGATTGTCACGGCTGGCTCCTCCCTGCCGCCAGCAGCTCTTCACTGCCAGGGAATTCCTGAAATCCTGTGTGCCCCTCCCCCACCCACCTCCTGGGGCTGTGAGTGCCCCCCCCGGACACCCCCCCACCCCGAGATCGGAGTGCCCCTGGCCAGTCCGTCCCCTCAGTCCCCCCCACTTCCTGGGGCTCTGAGTGCCCTCAGCCAGTCCCCCTCCCACACCCCGGGGCTGAGTGACCTTGGCCAACCCCCGTCCCTTCAGGAGGAACTCCCAGTACCCACCCAGCCCCCACACCTCAGGGTTCCCCTCTCTGCGGCTCTGTGGCCATACCCCCACCAGGCCAATTCAACCAATTCCCCTGAATCGGGCCCCGGGCCCAAGCCCCGGTACGGTGTACCGGCAAGAGCCTGTGCGCTGTACCAGGGTGGCCCAGCTTCCCCAGGGGGCAATTTAAAGGACATAGAGCTCCCAGGAGGGGCCGGAGCCCCAGACCCTTTAAATTGCCACCAGACCCCCACTGCTGGAGCCCTGGGGTAGGGCTGCGGGGCTCTGGGGGCTATTTAAAAAGTCTGGGGCTCCCGCTGCCTCTACCACCCCGGCCCTTTAAATAGCCATTGGAGCCCCGCTGCGTCCCCAGGGCTCCCGCGGCTATTTAAAGGGCCGGGGCGGTAGAAGCAGGGGAGCCCTGGGCCCTTTAAATAGCCCCCAGAGCCCTGGGATAGCGGGGGGCTCGGGGCTATTTAAAGGGCCGGGGCTCCAGCTGCCTCTGCTGCACCCCGTCCCCGCACCAGCCCCGCACCCCCTGCCCTGCCCGCAGCCAGCCCCGTCTCCAGCCAGCCCTGCACCCCCTCTCCGCAGCCAGCCCCTGCTGCACCCCTGCCCTACCTCCAGCCCCGCCCCCCTGCCCTGCCTGCAGCCAACCCCGCCCCCCTGCCCTGCCTGCAGCCAGCCCCGCCCCCCTGCCCTGCCTGCAGCCCCGCCCCCCTGCCTGCAGCCAGCCCCGCCCCCCGTTCTGCCCGCACCAGCCCCGCCTCCCTACCCTGCCTGCAGCCAGCCCTGCACCCCCTGCCCACAGCCAGCCTCTCCCGCACCCCCTGCCCTGTCTCCAGGCAACCCCTGCCGCACCCCCCTACGGCCCTGCCCAAAGCCAGCCAGCCCCACACACCCCTGTCTCCAGCCAGCCCCGCACCCCTTGCCCTGCCTGCAGCCAGACCCTACCTCCAGTGAGCCCCTGCCCTGCCTCTAGCCAGTCCCATGTCCACTGGTGCCCTGCAGTTCCCAAGGCAGTAACCCTGCACACCTGCTTCAATGAGGGGGGCAGGGAGCAGCTGGGACCCACACATGTGCACACCACTAGGGTGACCAGACAGCAAGTGTGAAAAATCGGGACGGGGGTGGGGGATAATAGGATCCTATAAGAAAAAGACCCAAAAATCGGGACTGTCCCTATAAAATCAGGACACCTGGTCACCCTAGCACACCCCGAGGGAGTGGCGGGGACCCACACACGTGAAACGGAGCTCATTAATAACCGATCAACAGCATATATGATGCAATGTACATAATATATAATTTTATTATTTATATAGTTATGGAAAGTAAATAATACATGGAAGAAATGAAAGGCTTTTTTTACATTATTTTTTTTGTTAGTCATCCCTGCCGGGGCCCCGCCAAAAATGTTCAAATTGGGCCCCGCCCTTCCTAAAGCCGGCCCTGCTGGAGAGAACAGGAGGATTCAGTCTGCAGGGGCTGCCGATCCGTCCCATTCACCAGGGCTGCCATCCTGCGGCTTCAGCATTAGTGGCTGGGGTGACTTGGGGAAAGGTCTCAACCTCCCCACATCCCACTTCACTGCTGCCAGAGTCCCTCCTGCCCCCCCCGCTACAGTCCCCTCCCTACCCAACCTGGGTGGGGCTGCAGGAGAGGGGTCTGAGAACTTGAGCTGTGTATTGGAGGTGGAACAGCTGTCAGGGGAATTGAGGGGGACGTGGCAGGAGCTCCCCGTACAAGGAGGGGGGTTGCCACTGGAGGTCACTAGGAAGGACAACAAGACTCCAAACTGGGGGTCAGGAGGGGGAATCCATCCCTCAGAGGTGGGCAGGCGCTGGGTGGAAATGCTGCTGGTTCCAGGGGCCGTTAATCTCCCCGATTCCTCGGAGGCGTCTGAGTCTCAGACAGGTTCTCGTTCCCTTGCAGCAGGAGGATGTCACGGCCAATGTGATGCGCCAGCTCCGTATCATGCGGCACTTGCGCCAGGTGCCCGAGGCGCTGCAGGGCCTGTGCCTCTGAGGCCACCAGCAACTCCCGCTCTCTGCTGCAGGTACTGCTCTGGCTCTCTGTAAATGGGGAGCTAGTGGAAGGGGAAATGGAGCCCCCTGGCACTCACAGAAACCCTCTCCCCTCTCTGTGGAGCAGGGTCCTTTCCTCTGCTCCCAAATTCCTTCATCTGGGACAGGAGCTCTTTCCCTCACACCCATTCCCCTCCCCCCTTTCCTTGATCTACCCCCATCCCAATCCCCCTGCGCCCAGGCAGAGCTCTGCCTGCCCCATATGGTGCAGAAAGGCCCTTGTGTCAGGCCCCACCCCTGGGTGTGAATCGGAGCCTCATTCCCAGCTGTCTGCCAGGCCCTGGGATCTGGCACAGCCTCCCAGACGGGCGCAGCCTGCAGCTGAGCCACGTCAGGGAGCAGTGGGGACAGGTCACCTCGTCCCATCCAAGCAAGCAATGCTGGGTGTCAGAGAGGCTTAGATGGGAGACCCTGCTCTCTCATGGAGGTAAGAGCCATTTACTCCTTGGGGCGTGTGGGTCTCTTGGGGGAGAAATGGGATCCTCGATGCACAGCCTGGCTGGGAGCTTCCCCTGTCCCTGGCTCCCAGCTCTGGGAGAGAGACACCTCCATCATCGTGCCACCCTGGTTTTGTTCCTAAGAAGAGGCTCCCCAGAGATGTCCTCGAACCTGGACTCCTGAGAGCGTTTCCAGTAGGAGGCTCCGGCCCCTCGGGCATAAAGAGAGCACGTCTTTTGGAACGACATCCACATGCAGGAGAACCAGCTGGCTACCAGAAAATCTCTCTTCTGCAGTGACGTGGGGTTAAGGGACGTGGGGGAAAAGACATGGCGGCTGTGACTAAACTTAGAGCAGGGTGGGAAACGGAGACGCAGTTGGGACCTGTCTACACTACAGGTCTGTCGTGCATTTGTAATCTGCTGACCCCCACATGTTGTTCAGAGCCTATGGACAACACAGCTCCTAAAGTGTGTTTGTTCTGTGCTTATCCCGTATGTACCAGCAGGGCTGGACGGCATTTCTCCCAATGCAAGGTCCTATGCGTGGCAACAAGGCACGCCGGCCACACCTCCAGAATGGGGACGTGGATCCAGGAAAGCAGTGACTCTGAAAAGGATTTAGGGGCCATAGTGGAGAAGCCACTCAACATGAGCTCCCAGTGTGATGCTGTGGTGAACAGGGCTAAAGCCATCATTAGACAAAGGAGCAGAGCTGCGAGTAGGATAGGGAGGTGACACAGCAGCAGTGAGACTGCTATTGGAATACTGCCTCCAGTCTTGGTGTCCTCCTTTGAAAAAGATGGTCCTAGAAATTGGAGCTGGGGCAGCAAAGAGCCACCAAATGTTCCGAGGGCTGGAGAAAAATGCCTTCTAGTGAGCTATTGAAAGAGCTCAACCTGTTTAGCTTATCAAAAGGAGATTGAAAGGTGACTTCACTGAAGTGTTGAAATGCCTTAATGCAGAGAAAATATTGGGTATTAAAGGGCTCTTTAATCGAGCAGAGAAAGGTAGAGCAAGACCCAATGGCTGGAAGGTGAAAAGAGACAAATTCCTATGACAAATAAGGCACAAATATTCAACAGCGAGGATGATTGAACCCAGGAAGAAGCTACCATGGAAAGTGGTGGATTCTCCATCTCTTGATGTCATTTAATAAAGACTAGATGCCTTTCCGGAATGTGTTTGCCCCAAAAGTAGCTATTGTGGTAGACAGGAAGCCTGTGATATGCAGGGGGTCAGATTAGATGCTCTAACGGTCTCTGCTGCCCATAAAGTCTACTCATTTCTGAGAAACCGAGTGTAGCATTCGGAGCAGCCTCTGTTTTTTAAACAATCAGTTTGTCAGCACCTGCAGGACAATTTGGTTGTTAGGACTAGTGAGCATGGACTTGTCAAGAACAAATCATTCCAGACGAATCCTAGCTCCTTCTTTGGCAGGGTTAGGGGCCTAGTGGAGGTGGGTAAACAGTAGATGTGATCTATCTTGGTGTTAATAAAGCTTTTGACACAGTCCCATAGGACATTCTCACAAGCAAACAGATGCTGCTTAGCACTGTCAGAGCAGCTTTTGCTGGGGGATTCTCCCAGCACTTTCCAATAGTGGGAAAGTATGAAATCCCCATTTGACTGCTGGGGACAGAACCTAGAGGGGGCAGCAACTTACCCCAAGTCCCACAGGTCAATAGGAAACCAGCAATGGAACCCAGGAGTCCTGACTCCCAGTTCCCTCCTCCAATCACTCCAGTGGAGCACACTCCCTCTCAAAGCAGGGGGACCGGACATGAGGGCCTGGTTGTAATTGCCAGCTGTGGGAGGGAGTGTGCAGCAGTGGTTAGTGAAGGGGCCTGGAAATAAGGACTGCTGGGTCTATTGGAGAGTGTCACTAGGAGCAGTGTATAAGATGAGGTGTCCTATCATGTTTACTCAGATCAGATTAGGACATAATAGAATGGCTGAAATAGTTTATTTTATTTGTATTGTATTATTTTGCAATTGTTAAGAGCAGCAACTACTTAACTCAGACTGAAGCATCTTATCTAATTTTTGAGATCTAAGTGTCTCCTCTTTGAGTGCGACAAGACAATTTAACACATTGTGACAAAGAATTTTCATTGCCACTTGTTATGATTTCAAGAAACAAACTGGTTTAGTTTGAATAGGATTTTCGGTCAGAAACGGTTTCAATGAAATTTCCCCACCATCTCGATTCCTGGGTTCTATCTCTGCCTTTCGGGGGGGGGGGGAGGGGTTGCTGTCTGTTAGAACAGGAGTCTGATTTGGATAGGGATAGAGACCTCTTCAATGTTTTTAATGAAGTAAATACTAATGGGAATTGTGTGATCATGGGAGACTTTAACTTCCCAGATATAGACTGGAGGACAAGTGCTATTAATATAATAGGGCTCAGATTTTCCTAGATGTGATAGCTGATGGATTCCTTCACCAAGTCGTTGCTGAACCAAAAAGAGGGGATGCCATTTTAGATTTGGTTTTGGTGAGTAGTGAGGATCTCTTAGAAGAAATGGTTGTAGGGGACAGCCTTGGTTTGAGCGATCATGAGCTAATTCAGTTTAAACTAAATGGAAGGGTAAACAAAAATAGATCTGTGACCCCGCTCAATGAGTGTTCGTTCTAGGAAGCAAGCCGGCTAGACAGTAAAACAGCAGAGGCTGCTCCCAATGCTACACTCGGTTTCTCAGAAATGAGTAGACTTTATGGGTAGAAGAGACCGTTAGAGCATCTAATCTGACCCCCTGCATATCACAGGCCTTTCTGCACCATATGGGGCAGGCAGAGCTCTGCCTGGGCGCAGGGGGAATGGGATGGGGGTAGATCAAGGAAAGTGGGGAGGGGAATGGGTGTAAGGGAAAGAGCTCCTGTCCCAGATGAAGGAATTTGGGGGCAGAGGAAAGGACCCTGCTCCACAGAGAGGGGAGAGGGTTTCTGTGAGTGCCAGGGGGCTCCATTTCCCCTTCCACTAGCTCCCCATTTACAGAGAGCCAGAGCAGTACCTGCAGCAGAGAGCGGGAGTTGCTGGTGGCCTCAGAGGCACAGGCCCTGCAGTGCCTCGGGCACCTGGCGCAAGTGCCGCATGATACGGAGCTGGCGCATCACATTGGCTGTGACGTCCTCCTGCTGCAAGGGAACGAGAACCTGTCTGAGACTCAGACGCCTCCGAGGAATGAGGGGGGATTAACGGCCCCTGGAACCAACAGCATTTCCACCCAGCCCCTGCCCACCTCTGAGGGATGGATTTCCCCTCCTGACCCCCAGGATGGAGTCTTGTTGTCCTTTCTAGTGACCTCCAGTGGCAACCCCCCTCCTTGTACGGGGAGCTCCTGCCACTTCCCCCTCAGTGCCCCTGACAGCTGTTCCACCTCCAATCCACAGCTCAAGTTCTCAGACCCCTCTCCTCCAGCCCCACCCAGGTTGGGTAGGGAGGGGACTGTAGCGGGGGAGCAGGGGGGATTCTGGCAGCAGTGAAGTGGGATGTGGGGAGGTTGAGACCTTTCCCCAAGTCACCCCCATCCCATTTCCCTTTCCCCAGCCACTAATGCGGAAGCCGCACGATGGCAGCCCTGGTGAATGGGACGGATCGGCAGCCCCTGCTGACTAGGGTTACCATACGTCCGTTTTTTTCCCGGACATGTCCTGCTTTTCGGCAATCAAACCCCCGTCCGGGGGGAATTGCCGAAAAGCCAAACATGTCCGGGAAAATGCCGGCCGGGCATTTCCCCTCCCGCGGCTGCTCTGCTCCGTTCCTCCCCTCTCAGACTTTAAGAGCCGAGCTGCCCGAGCCAGCGCTACTGGCTTCGGGCAGCCCCCCCCCTCCGGACCCCAAGCCGCCGGCCAGGAACTTCCCTTCCCGGGCTCCAGCTGAGCTGCTCCGCTCCTCCCCTCTCAGACTTTAAGAGCCGAGCTGCCCGAGCCAGCGCTACCGGCTTCGGGCAGCCCCCCCGCCTCCGGACCCCGAGCTGCCGGCCAGGAACTTCCCTTGCCGGTTCCAGCTGCTCTGCTCCGGCGGCTCGGGGGAAGCGCCAGCCGGGGGTGCAGGGTCTGGGGGCTGCCCGGCAAACCGTGAAGCCGGTAGCGCTGGGGCAGCCCTTTCCCCATGGCTGGCAGTGGGAGGGAGGAGCGGGCGGAGTTAGGGCGGGGAAGGGGCGGAGTTGGGCGGGGCTAGGGGTGGGGAAATGGGCGGGGCCAGGGCCCGTGGAGGGTCCTCTTTTTTTATTTATTAGACATGGTAACCCTACTGCTGATTGAATCCTCCTGTTCTCTCCAGAACGGGTCCAGCCTTGCCAGCAGCAGGACAAGCGTCCCCTGCCCATGTGCCTCAGCCCTGCCTGGTCAGACGCCATCACCCGTCAGTCCTTGGCCTCCCAGGCTGCCAGTGATGGGAGCAACTCTGGGTGGTGGCTCGGGTGACACAGACACCAGACCACTAGGAATTGGGTGCGGCCCTGTGGGACAGGAGAGTCTCGCAGAGGGCACTTGGGGGACTCTCCTGCCTTTCCCAAGAGCGATAGCACCGTGTCCTGAGAACATAAGTCTGGGATGAGGCAAAGCTTGTCATTAATTAGCCTGGCTAAAGAGCTGGGTGGAGCTGCTCCGGGGACAAGCTGGCTCGCTCCTGCTCATGGAGGTGAATTCATCTCCCTTCCCAGGAGCACCTGCTCTCCCTTTCATTCCCCACCAGGCGCCTTGTGCCAGGCCAGCGAATGGCCACAGGATGGGAATGAGGCCTGGGCCCCGCCCCAATCTCCTGAGTCTAATGCAGCTGCTCACCTTGTCCCCCATCAGCTGCTGGGTTTCCCCCAGGAGGGAGTAGGTGACAGGGAGAGAGACACACACACATTTGTCCTTCTGGTTGCAGGGCTTGTGTCCTTCCAATCCCATTGGTGGCTGCACAGTGGGCAGAGTCCTCGCTGCGTGCCCGGCCCAACAGAATTGCAGGGCGTGGTGTGGAAGACAGAAAGAGATAGAGAGACTCATCCTCCAGCCGGGGTCAGTCTGAGAGAAATTGGCTGGGGTCCCAGTCTCACTCTTCTAGCGGGTGCCATTTCCCAGCTGGGTTCCTTACCCCTCTGGTGCAGCAGCAGCTGGTAGAGCCGGTAAACCCCCTCCCTGGCCTGCCGGCTGATGTCCTTGGCTGGGTCACTGACGGACAGAGCCAGCTGTGCCATGTGGTGACCCATCCTGGGGAATTCCGCTGAGTTCTAATGGACGGGAGAGAGAGAGGGGACTCCATCAGCATTTTCCTGTCAGCTCCCCGTCCCCCCCGGGCCAGGACTCTCCTTCCCCTCAGCCCCTCTGCAGGAGATGCTAGAGGATAGGAGCTAGAGCCAGACCCTTAATTTCCTCTGCCCCCAAGGAAGCCTGGAGCACAGGGCTGTGGGCAGGGCCCTCCATGAGGACTTGCTTCCCCAGCTGCTCCAGGATGACAGGGAGGCATGAACCTGGAGCACAGTCCCCTTAAAAGCCCAGAGTCACCACTTAACTAGGACAAGAAGAACTTGACTCAAGCCAGGCTCACTCTCTGCTCTGCCTCTGCCTCCCCAAGAGGAACACTCCTAACCCACAGCCCCTGCAGCAGCAGATCCTACAGCCCGTCGGAGCCAGCACACCTACCCCTGGAGTCAGGAAGCTGGGGTCAGAGGTCACTTACGTCAAACTCAGGGAGGGTGATGGTGGATCTGAGCAGGGCCGTGCTGCTCTTAACGGCCCTGGCTCTCTCTCGCGGCACCCTGGACACGATCCAGTAGTTAATGTGCTGTGGGGAAAGGAGGCATTGCACTGACTGCCCTGACCAAGGACACCCACTGGGGTCCCGGCTAGGAGGACAGACTGGAAAATGGATCTAAGAGTGAAGGTAAAATTGCCCCCACCCCTCTCATCGGGCTCACCTCCAAGATGTACTGGAGCCTGTCGGTGTCTGGGGACTCTGCCAGCAGGTTCCCCAGCATGGCGTCCAGGAGGTCTGGCAAGACCCTAGGCAGATCCTGAAAGCAAGGGAGAGCCATGGGTCAGAGTTAGGGAAACTGGGGCTACATCTGCCACAGGATGGGAAGTGGGGTCTCTGGGAAGCACTGGTGAGACCCCAAACACATATCCTGGCCTCTCTCATTCACATCCCACTGCAGGCAATTAGCAAGGATTCATGGCAGGATGACAGCTGGCTCTTCAATCCATGACTTTATCATGATCTACCTGCACTTGGGTGGTGTCCTTCTCCATGCCCAGGGTGAAGACGGCGTGCAGGGCAGCTCGGAGGAGGTGGGTCTCCAGCTCTGGCTTCAGGGCAGGCTTCATGGTGCTGGCAAGAGAGAGGAGCCGATATTAGACTGTGCAGTGCGGGGATGGGACTGGCACCAACACTCAGGTGAAACTGCAGCGAAATAGGCACAGGCTGGCAAGAAGGGAAACTGAGGCACCGAGCCAGGGAATGACAAGGCCAAGGTTTCTCAGACAGACAGTGGCAGGGCAGGAATAGCCCCTGTTCCCTACACCCTGCTGCCCCTCCTGTATCTGATCCTGGGAGTGAGCCTCTCCCAAAGCCATTGCAATTTTACTGGAGTGAAAAGAACAGCGCAGCCAGGAGAGAGTGACCCTTCCCCGCACCTCTGCCAGAGGAGCCACCCTTGGGCGGTGACCTGGGAGTGGGAGGGGGAGTGACTCCCAGCCCTGGGCCTGAGCAGCACTGGGGTTAGGGGAACCGGGCGGGAGGGTCTCGGTACCTGAGGTTGCCCACAGCAATCAGGGAGTTGGCGAGGACAGCGCCGGGTGGAGAGTTATCAGGCAGCTCCTCAATGAGCTCCTGTGAGACCCAAAGGAGACAAAGGAGCGTGTGAGATTCGGGCCACACTGACACTTCCCAGTGAGGAGATTACACAGCCAGGGCCCCACACAGCCAGCAGGACCCCCCCACCTGCCTCCCGCTCCTCCGATTCCTGCCCAATAGTGACCACTCTCCGAATTTCTCCCGTCTCTTCGCCCCGACCATTTCTGGTTTCTGCAGACTAGATGTTTTATCAAAGTTTAGAATTCCTTGGTGCTCAACACCGTGAAACTCCCCTTTCTCCTTCACAAAGGGCTTTAACGCCCCTTATCTCACCCAGCCTCTCGACTGCCCAAAGTTGGAGAATTGTCCCTGTTCCCACTGCAGAGCACCCCCCACGACACACACACAGAGTCCTCCTGGTGGTGGGAGGGGAACAGAGGAAAGGACAGAAGACGTAAGAGATGAAGAGAAAGGAGGGAGGGATGGAGGAAAAGGTAAAACAAAAAGGACAAACCCTAATGTCCCCAGTGATTCTAAGGGACAAAATCCCAGGTGGGGAATAAAATTCGACCACCTTAAGGCCTTTGTGATGTCACTGCCACACCCACTCCTCCCCTGCAGTGTTAATGTCCTGCCACGGGGCAGACACTTTGGAGGTTTGAGCTACACAAAGAGGAGACACTTCGATCTCAAAAATTAGATGAGATGTTTCAGTCTGAGCTAAGTAGTTGCTGCTCTTAACAATTGCAACATAATAAAATACAAATAAAATAGACTATTTCAGCCATTCTATTATGTCCTAATCTGATCTGAGTAAACATGATAGGACACCTCATCTTATGCACTGCTCCTAGTGACACTCTCCAATAGATCCCCATCCTCCACCCGCCGGGAGGTAGGTAGGGGCCGATTGTTATCCCTACTTGAAAGAGGGAGAAGCTAAGGCTGAGAAAGGAGAATTGACTTGTCTTAGGTCACACAGCCAGTCCGTGGCAGAGTTGGGAATAGGACCCAAGAGCCCTGATTTTCAAACTAACCATCGGATCTTGAATTTCAGACATTGAATGACCTGAATAAAGTGCTCTCAAGTGAGTTCCAGACCAGCAAGAGTTCATAGTAATTATTCAGCAAGTATTTTAGGAGAACTGGAATGGTAGAGAAAACAATGAACTGCAGAGAAGCAGCAAAATTTGTCGAACATATGACTGGTTATGACTATTTACTCGGTCTTAAAAGAAAACAACAGGGACCTGAGTCTCCTCCCTGTCAATAACCCCCTGCTCAGCCAATCAGGGTAGAGACCGAGGGGCGGGAGGATGAGGGTTCTCCCCAGAGAGCCCAAAGGATGGCCCAGGTCATCGCTGGGGATCACTGTCTGAGCACTATTTCAGCCCCACATTTTTCGGTGGACCTCCCACAATGGGAGTTGTAGAGCACCCCCCACGACACACACACCCCTCCTGGTGGTGGGAGGGGAACAGGGGAAAGGACAAAAGAAGTAAGAGATGAAGAGAAAGGAGGGAGGAATGGAGGAAAAGGTAAAAGAAAAAGGACAAACCTTAATGTCCCCAGAGATTCTAAGGGACAAAATCCCAGGTGGGGAATAAAATTTGGCGACCTTAAGCTAGTGTTTTCCATGCCTAAAATTCAGCTGGCGCCAGATGCATCAGACTGAACAGGTTCCAAACCTCTCGGAGGCTCTTACCTTCTAAACAGGGACGTCAGTTTTCTCGTGAAATCAGGAAAAAGAAAGGAGAAAACTCAAAAGAGGTTCCTCCTGGTGCTCACATACATGAACCCAAATACTCTCTCAGACCTCAAAGAGAGACCTCGAGAAGGAGACTTGCTGAAGGAAAGCCACAGGGGTCTCTGAGGTTTCCCTGGCCCTGCGCCCCTGTCCTGCCTGGCTGATGTCAGCATCTCTCTGTGAGGTCACCACCTCCCCAGCACCTTTGACCAATAGGCTGAGGTCCTGCAAAAGGCCTTTGTGATGTCACTGCCACACCCACCCCTCCCCTGCAGTGCTAATGTCCTACCGCAGGCCAGACCCTTTGGAGGTTTGAGCTACTCCCTGTGGATCACCCCGCTCAATGCATGTTCATTCTAGGAACTAAGCCGGCCAGACAGTAAAACATCACAAGCTGCTCCCAATGCTACACTCGGTTTTTCAGAAATGAGTAGACTTTATGGCCAGAAGAGACAGTTAGAGCATCTAATTTGACCCCCTGCATATCACAGGCCTCCTGTCTACCACAATAGGTACTTTTGGGGCAAACACATTCCGGAAAGGCATCTAGTCTTTATTAATGACATCAAGAGATGGAGAATCCACCACTTTCCTTGGTAGCTTCTTCCTGTGGTCAATCATCCTCGCTGTTGAATATTTGTGCCTTATTTGTCATAGGAATTTGTCTCTTTTCACCTTCCAGCCATTGGGTCTTGTTCTGCCTTTCTCTGCTCGATTAAAGAGCCCTTTAATACCCAGTATTTTCTCTCCATTAAGGCATTTCAACACTTCAGTGAAGTCACCTTTCAATCTTCTTTTGATAAGCTAAACAGGTTGAGCTCTTTCAATAGCTCACTAGAAGGCATTTTTCTCCAGCCCTCAGAACATTTGGTGGCTCTTTGCTGCCCCAGCTCCAATTTCTAGGACCATCTTTTTCAAAGGAGGACACCAAGACTGGAGGCAGTATTCCAATAGCAGTCTCACTGCTGCTGTGTCACCTCCCTATCCTACTCACGGCTCTGCTCCTTCGTCTAATGATGGCTTTAGCCCTGTTCACCACAGCATCACACTGGGAGCTCATGTTGAGTGGCTTCTCCACTATGGCCCCTAAATCCTTTTCAGAGTCACTGCTTTCCTGGATCCACGTCCCCATTCTGGAGGTGTGGCCGGCGTGCCTTGTTGCCACGTATAGGACCTTGCATTGGGCTCTGCTCAAACTTGTTTTCTTTGAATGAGTCCAGCTGGCCGAATGAGCCAGATCGCTCTGTATCACTGCCCTCTCCCCATCAGGAATTACCACTCTGCCTGTATTTTGTCACCCCCCAATCTTATCCGCAGTGATTGTATGTTTTCTCCCAAGTCATTGATAACAATTATTTTAAAAAATTAGTCCTTGAGAGCTTCTTCAGACCCTTAGTACCCAGGACCTGCTCCCCAAAACACAGTGAGAAATGCTGTCCAGCCCTGCTGGTACATAGGGGATAAGCACAGAACAAACGTACCTTTAGGAGCTGTGTTGTCCATAGGTTCTGAACAACATGTGGGGGTCAGCAGATTACAAACGCACGACAGACCTGTAGTGTAGACAGGTCCCAACTGCGTCTCCGTTTCCCACCCTGCTCTAAGTTTAGTCACAGCCTCCATGTCTTTTCCGCCATGTCCCTTAACCCCACGTCACTGCAGAAGAGAGATTTTCTGGTAGCCAGCTGGCTCTCCTGCATGTGGATGTCTTTCCAAAAGACGTGCTCTGGCTCAGTCCCATGCTATGGTTGGCTGAAGGAACCACTTGGTGATATTCTAGCCCTGAGTTATACAGGACGGGCGACTAGATGCACATAATGGTTCTTTCTGACCTGAACCTCTATCAATCGCTACATTTTCTGCTGCTAGGAAGAGAACTCTGGACTTATTTTCTCTCATTCACTTTCAGTCGGAATAATTTCAATCCAGGCCAAAGGATTTTCTCTTCCATTGTGTCTTCAGCACCTTTGGGAGCAACCAGTTACTGTTACCCACGTTCCTGAGACCAAGGCCTGCAGACAACCCGAGGGACTTGGACCCCAGCCCAGAGAATGCCCTGGAGCGGTGAGGAACATGAGTTTAGTGTTGATTGTTTTGTATGATCTGCGCTCTCCTGTGCTCTACGTGATGAAGTATAAAAGTGCATTAATGTGTTAGAGTCTCAGGAAAGTGTCTCGCTCTTCACCACTACTGCATGGCCCCGAGGGGTTCAATGCTAAAACTGACGCATCACACTTTTTGCAGTTCTGGGAGAGAGGTGTGTTTAAATATCAGGAACTCAGGGGGGTCAGGGATGCAACCAGAGGGACTAGGTAGCTGGATAGCAGCTTCCAACATGCACCAAAGTCTGGGCCCTAAGGGTGGGCCCAGGGATCCCGAGATTGGGGCAGTGGCTGGATTCTGTTCTTTATCCCAGGGATAACGCGCTCATAGCCTGGAATGCCCCTCACAGCAATGTTAGCGGGTGACCAGCAGAGGGCACTTACAAGGATATGACACGGGTCCTTCATGATAGTATTTTGTACGTATGCTTCTCTCTGAGCATCTTGAAGCATTTGGCAGTGGGTGGCACCGTTTTGTGTGTGTTCGCTCCCCCTGCTCCTAGAACCTGGCTACGCCCCTGCTAGCCAGGTCCCCAGTCCACGGCTCTGCTCCCCTGGAGAGACTGACCAGCAGAGCAGCAGACTCTGAGAGCCCCATCCCTGCCTCTCCGCAGCATTGCCGCCACCGGCCAGCTCAGCTCCTCCAGCACAGGGTCACTAGCTGCCCATTGGCCTCTCCTGCCCTAGGGCCGGGCACTGCTGGCTTTCCTGGGGCTGTGCAGGGGGCTGCCGGGTGGTGACGGTCACCCATCTGCCTCTGATTCCAGCATCCCGCCAGCTCCCCGCCCCAGGGAGATCAGCAACCAGCCAGGCTGCGCGTGGAACCAGGGGCAGGAGGCCAGGACCCACCACACTCACCCCAACAGCCAGACTCTCCCGTCCCTGCACGTGAAGACCCTTCACTGTCCCGGTCCCTGGCTCTGCTACCTACAGGTCTGTGAGCTTGTCATTCCCTGGTGGTTTATTTCAATGCAACCCCCCCACCCCCTCCGCCAGCGCTCTCCTCTCCCACCTCTGCCGTCCGGGCTCTCCCTGGCACCCACGGGCTCACCTGCTTTGACAGAAGGTAGATCTACAGCTGCCAAGGCGTGGATGTCCCTCGAGAGACAGGGCAACTCCTGAGAGCGCGTCCTGCGTTCCCTCACTGTCTCAGGCGGGATCTCAGTTCTCTGCCCATGGCTCCAGCTCTCCTTCCGCTCTCTCTCCTCCCTGGGGCTACCCACCCCTCCCAGCTTGGCCCCCGCTGCTGCTGTGGTGTCCTACCATTTATCCCCTGCCCTATGTCACTAGGGGAGGTGTACAGTACACATCCCTGTAGAACACTATGAACTCGCTCGGGATGGCTAATGTTGCCAGTGGTATCTGAGAGGGAGAGCAAGTCACCATGCGGCACTTCCCCGCGGTTCAGAGGTTCCCGCGATGCCACCTCTGAGTCCCATCAGCCTGCTGTGGCACCTCTTAGCACAGGGCCCAGCGCCGTTTTTAATCCCTGGGCACGATTGGCTCAGACTCCCAGCCAAGACTTTTAAAAGTGCCCAGCGATTTTGGGTCCCTTGACTTTTGGGCCCCAACTGGACACAGTTTAAAGAGGCCCGATTTTCCGAGGGTGAAAATAAGCACTGAAAATAAGGCCTCTTGCATGTGTCTGAAGATGGGCCCTCAAAATCACGTCACTGGATGAAATCTTGACCGCCTCCTCAGCTGTGGCCACAGCCTGTCTCACCTAACCCCAGCGCTGTCGTTTGCTCATGGTCCCATCATCCTTGAGGCCTCCGCGCATTATTTCTGCCATTATCTTACTCAAAATCAAAGCTAGATTTTCCAGGAGGGACTTTAAGGATCTCTCATTACTGTATTTGAAGCCTGGCAGCTCATTTGCTTCTA
This sequence comes from Chrysemys picta bellii, assembly GCF_011386835.1. Classification (NCBI taxonomy): domain Eukaryota; kingdom Metazoa; phylum Chordata; order Testudines; family Emydidae; genus Chrysemys; species Chrysemys picta. The sequence goes on along the minus strand of NW_027053674.1, from coordinate 1,404 downwards.
TCTGGGGCCTCGTCTACACAGGAACATTAATCTGGATCCAGTAAAGGTGTGAATTAAAACTGGATTAGTTAAACTGGATTAATCCCCTATGTTCACACTCTAATTTGGAATAAAATTGGCTTTAATTCAAGTTTAGTTCAGTTCACATCCTGATCCACTATAAGTATACTGGTATGATAATGCCAGTGAATCTCCCCCTGCAGACAAGCTCTGGGACTTTAGTTCCCCTGTGGCTTTTCAAAGCCACGTGCCAGTGGGTTGGTAAAGTCAGTAGCTAATCTCTAAACATGCCGCGCTGCCCTGGCCAGACATGCTGATTCATATGTAATCCAGCTTCCACGTGGTTCCTCTCACTGGCCTTTTGCCAGCCGTTGGTTAACGCGACCCAGTCCCAGCGGCGGTTTTCAAGGCTTCGGGACGTCCTTTTCAAATCTTTGATGCTGAAGAGTGGCCCAGTGGCTTAGCCGCGTTAGCCTCATGTGGATTGCTACTGGACTAACGGATGGGCTGTTGTGTGTTACAGAAATGTCCCCGCGAGCTCTCACAGCCTGAGCGACGCCAGCAGGAGTGAGAACGGTGTCGCCCGCTCAGGTGATCACCTCAGTGTGCCGCAGATCCCCCGGGAGCACCAGTGGAGTTGTCTGCTAGAAAGGGGACTGATTTATAGCTGCTAATTAGGGGCTGGATTGGGGTCCGCCCCCGGGGGGTGGGAGAGGAGGAGGCTGCCAGGAACAATGGCTTAGAGCAGTAGATTGTTCCCCTAGAGGCACATGGACGTAGTAGACAGCCCCCACCTAGTGTGGGGGAGGGACAGGGTCCTGGCTGTACCCGCTGGTCTGCAGAGGGGCACTGTGGGCACTGGATGGTGCAGGGAGCGGGCTGCGTGCCAGGCTGTGTGGGAGGGGTTTGCTTCCGGCATCACAGCCCCGCACAGCCCCGCACGGCCCCGCACAGCCCCGCACGGCCCCCGACGCAGCACAGGGCCCAAATGGCAGGACCCAGCGGTGGCAATGGTAAAAATGAATCTCAGCCTAAGCGCAAGGTGCTTTGGGCAACAGGTTCAAGGCAACAATACAATGGCGCCAGCGCCCTCTAGTGACTGCCTGTGTAAATACAGCGCGTCTGCTGGCATTGCTGCCTCCAGAGGCAATGACCTCTGACACTGGTGGTACAAATTCTTTCCGGGCCTGCTGCCTTTGTGGTCCGTATGCACCAGCCGTTAGCTGTGAGGGCACGAGCTGTCGGGGGCTTTTCCGCTCCCCCAGTCACCAAGGAGTGTGTTTAAGTCGCAATGGGTCGGGATTTACGTTCATGTCAGGATCCTGGTTTCTGAACTTCCTTAACTCTGTCTAAGCCAGGGAAAGTTTGCAAACACTTCCCACCAGCACCAGCACCGGGCCAGCC
>NW_027053673.1:17500-22500 GCF_011386835.1 Chrysemys picta bellii | reverse complement strand
CGAGACGACCGGCCGTCAGGTCAACCCATTCGCTCCAAAGGGGTTGACCTGGTGGCCGAGAGGGGACTTTGAAAATTTTTCGGACTTGGAAAACTTTTTTTTTTTTTTTTTTCCCCCAGCCCGCTTCCTCCGGGTTGACCCGGTGGCCGAGCGTCTCGCCGTCCCCGGACGCGGCGAGGGACTGCCTCCCGGCCGTCAGGATCGGGCCCACGGAAGTCTGATTTTAAAAAAAATTGGCCGACGCCACCGCGGAGGGCTACCCGAGCACCCCGGGCCCCGGAGCCGGAAAAGGGAAAAAAAGGATCGGGCCCACTAGAGACATGGACCCGGCCGCCAAGCAGGCCGCCCTGGGCTGACCCTCCCCGGCCGCAGCGAGGGACTGCCTCCCGGCCGACAGGATCGGGCCCCTGGAAGTCTGGGGGTGGGGGGGGGAAATCGCCCCACGCCTCCGAGGAGGGCTGCCCGGGCGGGCCTGGCCCCGGAGCTCGAAAAAAAAAAAAAAGGATCGGGCCCACTAGAGACATGGACCAGGCCGCCCTGGGCTCACCCTCCCCGGCCGCAGCGAGGGACTGCCTCCCGGCCGACTGGATCGGGCCCCTGGAAGTCTGGAAAAAAGACTGGAACCTGACGCCTCCGAGGAGGGGGCGCCCAGGGAAGGAGGGAGATCCGGGTTGACCTGGTGACCGGACGGGAAAGAGGCCACCGGGCGTCCCCCCCCTTAAAACCTAGGGATTGACCTGGTGGCCGGAAAGCGAACCGGCCAGCAGGTGAACCCTTTCGATTCCACGGGTTGACCTGGTGCCCGGGAAGCGAACCGGCCAGCAGGTGAACCCGTTCGATTCCACGGGTTGACCTGGTGCCCGGGAGGGGACTCTGAAAATTTTTCAGCCCTTTCGACTCGGGGTTGACCTGGTGGCCGAGAGGGGACTCGCACGGCAGGCAAGCCGCCCTGGGCTCACCCTCCCCGGCCGCAGCGAGGGACTGCCACCCGGCCGACTGGATCGGGCCCCTGGAAGTCTGGAAAAAAGAATGGAACCTGACGCCTCCGAGGAGGGGGCGCCCAGGGAAGGAGGGAGATCCGGGTTGACCTGGTGACCGGACGGGAAAGAGGCCACCGGGCGTCCCCCCCCCCTTAAAACCTAGGGGTTGACCTGGTGGCCGGAAAGCGAACCGGCCAGCAGGTGAACCCTTTCGATTCCACGGGTTGACCTGGTGGCCGGAAAGCGAACCGGCCAGCAGGTGAACCCGTTCGATTCCACGGGTTGACCTGGTGCCCGGGAGGGGACTCTGAAAATTTTTCAGCCCTTTCGACTCGGGGTTGACCTGGTGGCCGAGAGGGGACTCGCACGGCAGGCAAGCCGCCCTGGGCTCACCCTCCCCGGCCGCAGCGAGGGACTGCCTCCCGGCCGACAGGATCGGGCCCCTGGAAGTCTGGGGGGGGGGGGAAATCGCCCCACGCCTCCGAGGAGGGCTGCCCGGGCGGGCCTGGCCCCGGAGCTCGAAAAAAAAAAAAAGGATCGGGCCCACTAGAGACATGGACCAGGCCGCCCTGGGCTCACCCTCCCCGGCCGCAGCGAGGGACTGCCTCCCGGCCGACTGGATCGGGCCCCTGGAAGTCTGGGGGGGGGGGAAATGGAACCTGACGCCTCCGAGGAGGGGACGCCCAGGGAAGGAGGGAGATCCGGGTTGACCTGGTGACCGGACGGGAAAGAGGCCACCGGGCGTGCCCCCGTTAAAACCCCTAGGGGTTGACCTGGTGGCCGGAAAGCAAACCGGCCAGCAGGTGAACCCTTTCGATTCCACGGGTTGACCTGGTGCCCGGGAAGCGAACCGGCCAGCAGGTGAACCCGTCCGATTCCACGGGTTGACCTGGTGCCCGGGAGGGGACTCTGAAAATTTTTCAGCCCTTTCGACTCGGGGTTGACCTGGTGGCCGAGAGGGGCCTCGCACGGCAGGCAAGCCGCCCTGGGCTCACCCTCCCCGGCCGCAGCGAGGGACTGCCCCTCCCCACCCCCCGGCTGACAGGATCGGGCGCACTGGAAGTCCGGGACAGTATTTTCCCCGACGCCGGGGAGGGCGGGCGGAGGGGCTCTGGCGGCCAGCCCGGGCCCCGGAGCTCGAAAAGGAAAAAAGGACCGGGCCCGCGAGAGACGGGGGCCCTGCCGCAGGGGGGGGGGGCAGTCCGACCGGGGCTCACCGTGCGGCAGGCCCGGGCGTCGGCAGGGGAAAGCGGGCGAGGAGGCGCGGGGCCGGGTGCCTACGGCCATACCGGACCGAACGCCCCCGATCCCGTCCGATCTCGGAAGGTAAACCGTCCCGGGCCTGGCTAGTACTTGGATGGGTGACCGCCTGGGAATCCCAGGTGCCGTAGGCAGCTTTTCCCGGTCCGAGTCAGCTCTCTCTCCTTTTCTGGGGGGGAAGGAGAGGGGGGGACGGGCCGGAAAGCCCCTCGTCGCTCCTGCCGAGTCGGAGGTCGCGGCCGCAGGTCACGGGTCTGGGCGCCTGGGGTCCGGCTCCCCACCCACCCGGCTTCCTCCGCGGAGGACCCCCCCCGGGGCCACCGAAGCCGCTGGGGGAGACCCCGGGCATGGGGCGGACTGGCCCGGACCCTCCCGGCCGCCGGCCCGCAGGTCCGCCCCGAATCCCCCCCCGCGGCCACCCAGGCCAGGCCTGGCCAGGCGGGACGGACGGCGGGTGTCCAGCGCCCAGCGGCTTCCTCCAGCGGGGACCCACGGACCCCAAAGCCGCAGGGGGAGGCCCCGGGCCCGGGACGGACTCGCTCGGACCCCCTGCGCCCGGCCGCCGGCCCGCGGGACCGCCCCGAATCCCCCCGCGGCCACCCAGGCCAGGCCTGGCCAGGCGGGACGGACGGCGGGTGTCCAGCGCCCAGCGGCTTCCTCCAGCGGGGACCCACGGACCCCAAAGCCGCAGGGGGAGGCCCCGGGCCCGGGACCGACTCGCTCGGCCCCCCCGCCTCCCCTGCGCCCGGCCCCCGGCCCGCGGGACCGCCCCGAATCCCCCCGCGGCCACCCAGGCCAGGCCTGGCCTGGCGGGACGGACGGCGGGTGTCCAGCTCCCAGTGGCTTCCTCCAGCGGGGACCCACGGACCCCAAAGCCGCAGGGGGAGGCCCCGGGCCCGGGACGGACTCGCTCGGCCCCCCCGCCTCCCCTGCGCCCGGCCCCCGGCCCGCGGGACCGCCCCGAATCCCCCCGCGGCCATCCAGGCCAGGCCTGGCCTGGCGGGCCGGTGTGCGGCTCCCCCGGGCTTCCTCCCCCGACGACCCGCGCCCCCCTGAGCCGCAGGCGGAGACCCCGGCCCCGGGGCGGACCGGCCCGGGCTCGCTCGAGCCCCCTGCGCCCGGCCCGCAGGACCGCCCCCCCGAATCCCCCGGGAGAGGCCCGGCCTGCACGCCACTGACGACCCGCGGCCCCCAAAGTCGCAGCAGGCGCCCCCCCCCCGGTTAGCCCCGTCTCGCTCCGCGCCCCCCGCCCCTCGCTGCCGGGACCGGGCGCCGCCCCAGAGTCAGCCGCAGCCGGCCGGCCTGAGAGCTGCCCTCCTGTGGACGACGGTGAGTTTACCTTGATACTAACCGGCCGTCAGCCAGGTCAACCCCATTGCTAGACTGGGGTGGACCTGGTGGCCGAGTGGGGACTTGGAACATTTGACAGCTGCTTCCCGGGGCTTGACCGGTTGTCCTGAACGCCCCCCACCCCCAGCCCCAGCCCCCGGCTCCTGCTCCCCTCTCCCCAGCCTCGGTGCTCCGCTCCCTGCCTCGGAGGCTGCCTCTCTGCGGCGCCTGCATCGCCTCCGAGGACGCGCACCCTCCGGAGGCTGGACGTAAACCCACCACTGCCGCTGACCCGGCTCTCCGAGGGACGACTGTGAGGCCTCCCCCCCCCCCCCACCCCCGGACCGCCCTGGGGACGACTGCTAAGCCTCCCCCACCGGACCGCCCGGGGCAAGACTGCTAAGCCTCCCTCCCACACACACACACACACTGTCGGGGGAGGACTATTAAGCTTTCCCCCTGGAGCGCCCGGGGCGGACGACTGTTAAGCCTGCCCCCGGAGTCCTCGGGGGAGGACTATTAAGCTTTCCCCCCTGGAGCGCCCGGGGGGGGGACGACTATTAAGCCTGGCCCCCGGAGTCCTCGGGGGACGACTATTAAGCCTCCCCCGGACCTGCTCCCTCTCGACTATTAAGCCCCCCCTCTGCGGTCCTCAGCACCACTGCCGCGCTGCCCTGGGAGTGGGGTGACATCCGGTCCGGAAAGCAAACCGGCCACCAGGTCAACCCGTCGAATCCAATGGGTTGACCTGGTGGCCGGAAAGCAAACCGGCCGCCAGGTCAACCCAGTAGATTCAGCGGGTTGACCTGGTGGCCGAACGGGGACTTTGAAAATTTGACAGCCGCTTCCCGGGGGTTGACCTGTTGTCCCGGTGGGGACTTTGAACATTTGACAGCCGCCTCCCAGGGCTTGACCTGTTGTCCCGGGGGGACTTTGAACATTTGACAGCCGCTTCCCGGGGCTTGATCGGTTGTCCTGAACGCCCCCCCCACCCACCCACCCCAGCCCCCGGCTCCTGCTCCCCTCTCCCCAGCCTCGGTGCTCCGCTCCTTGCCTCAGAGGCTGCCTCTCTGCGGCAGCTGCATCCCGTCCGAGGACGCTCACCCTCCGGAGGCTGGACGTAAAGCCTGACACCCGCCACCGCCGCCGACCCGGCTCTCCGAGGGACGACTCTGAGGCCTCCCCCCACCCCCGGACCGCCCTGATGACGACTGCTAAGCCTCCCCCACCGGACCGCCCGGGGGAAGACTGCGACGCCTCCCGCCAGGCCCCCACCCAGCCTGGGGGAAGACTGCTAAGCCTCCCCCCCCACACACACACACACACTGTCGGGGGATGACGATTAAGCCTCTCCCGGACTGCCCGGGGGACGACTATTAAGCCTCCCCTGGAACCACTATTAAGCCTGCCCCCGGAGTCCTCGGATGACGA
>NW_027053673.1:0-5000 GCF_011386835.1 Chrysemys picta bellii | reverse complement strand
GGCCCCTGGAAGTCTGGGGGGGGGGGAAATGGAACCTGACGCCTCCGAGGAGGGGACGCCCAGGGAAGGAGGGAGATCCGGGTTGACCTGGTGACCGGACGGGAAAGAGGCCACCGGGCGTGCCCCCGTTAAAACCCCTAGGGGTTGACCTGGTGGCCGGAAAGCAAACCGGCCAGCAGGTGAACCCTTTCGATTCCACGGGTTGACCTGGTGCCCGGGAAGCGAACCGGCCAGCAGGTGAACCCGTCCGATTCCACGGGTTGACCTGGTGCCCGGGAGGGGACTCTGAAAATTTTTCAGCCCTTTCGACTCGGGGTTGACCTGGTGGCCGAGAGGGGCCTCGCACGGCAGGCAAGCCGCCCTGGGCTCACCCTCCCCGGCCGCAGCGAGGGACTGCCCCTCCCCACCCCCCGGCTGACAGGATCGGGCGCACTGGAAGTCCGGGACAGTATTTTCCCCGACGCCGGGGAGGGCGGGCGGAGGGGCTCTGGCGGCCAGCCCGGGCCCCGGAGCTCGAAAAGGAAAAAAGGACCGGGCCCGCGAGAGACGGGGGCCCTGCCGCAGGGGGGGGGGGCAGTCCGACCGGGGCTCACCGTGCGGCAGGCCCGGGCGTCGGCAGGGGAAAGCGGGCGAGGAGGCGCGGGGCCGGGTGCCTACGGCCATACCGGACCGAACGCCCCCGATCCCGTCCGATCTCGGAAGGTAAACCGTCCCGGGCCTGGCTAGTACTTGGATGGGTGACCGCCTGGGAATCCCAGGTGCCGTAGGCAGCTTTTCCCGGTCCGAGTCAGCTCTCTCTCCTTTTCTGGGGGGGAAGGAGAGGGGGGGACGGGCCGGAAAGCCCCTCGTCGCTCCTGCCGAGTCGGAGGTCGCGGCCGCAGGTCACGGGTCTGGGCGCCTGGGGTCCGGCTCCCCACCCACCCGGCTTCCTCCGCGGAGGACCCCCCCCGGGGCCACCGAAGCCGCTGGGGGAGACCCCGGGCATGGGGCGGACTGGCCCGGACCCTCCCGGCCGCCGGCCCGCAGGTCCGCCCCGAATCCCCCCCCGCGGCCACCCAGGCCAGGCCTGGCCAGGCGGGACGGACGGCGGGTGTCCAGCGCCCAGCGGCTTCCTCCAGCGGGGACCCACGGACCCCAAAGCCGCAGGGGGAGGCCCCGGGCCCGGGACGGACTCGCTCGGACCCCCTGCGCCCGGCCGCCGGCCCGCGGGACCGCCCCGAATCCCCCCGCGGCCACCCAGGCCAGGCCTGGCCAGGCGGGACGGACGGCGGGTGTCCAGCGCCCAGCGGCTTCCTCCAGCGGGGACCCACGGACCCCAAAGCCGCAGGGGGAGGCCCCGGGCCCGGGACCGACTCGCTCGGCCCCCCCGCCTCCCCTGCGCCCGGCCCCCGGCCCGCGGGACCGCCCCGAATCCCCCCGCGGCCACCCAGGCCAGGCCTGGCCTGGCGGGACGGACGGCGGGTGTCCAGCTCCCAGTGGCTTCCTCCAGCGGGGACCCACGGACCCCAAAGCCGCAGGGGGAGGCCCCGGGCCCGGGACGGACTCGCTCGGCCCCCCCGCCTCCCCTGCGCCCGGCCCCCGGCCCGCGGGACCGCCCCGAATCCCCCCGCGGCCATCCAGGCCAGGCCTGGCCTGGCGGGCCGGTGTGCGGCTCCCCCGGGCTTCCTCCCCCGACGACCCGCGCCCCCCTGAGCCGCAGGCGGAGACCCCGGCCCCGGGGCGGACCGGCCCGGGCTCGCTCGAGCCCCCTGCGCCCGGCCCGCAGGACCGCCCCCCCGAATCCCCCGGGAGAGGCCCGGCCTGCACGCCACTGACGACCCGCGGCCCCCAAAGTCGCAGCAGGCGCCCCCCCCCCGGTTAGCCCCGTCTCGCTCCGCGCCCCCCGCCCCTCGCTGCCGGGACCGGGCGCCGCCCCAGAGTCAGCCGCAGCCGGCCGGCCTGAGAGCTGCCCTCCTGTGGACGACGGTGAGTTTACCTTGATACTAACCGGCCGTCAGCCAGGTCAACCCCATTGCTAGACTGGGGTGGACCTGGTGGCCGAGTGGGGACTTGGAACATTTGACAGCTGCTTCCCGGGGCTTGACCGGTTGTCCTGAACGCCCCCCACCCCCAGCCCCAGCCCCCGGCTCCTGCTCCCCTCTCCCCAGCCTCGGTGCTCCGCTCCCTGCCTCGGAGGCTGCCTCTCTGCGGCGCCTGCATCGCCTCCGAGGACGCGCACCCTCCGGAGGCTGGACGTAAACCCACCACTGCCGCTGACCCGGCTCTCCGAGGGACGACTGTGAGGCCTCCCCCCCCCCCCCACCCCCGGACCGCCCTGGGGACGACTGCTAAGCCTCCCCCACCGGACCGCCCGGGGCAAGACTGCTAAGCCTCCCTCCCACACACACACACACACTGTCGGGGGAGGACTATTAAGCTTTCCCCCTGGAGCGCCCGGGGCGGACGACTGTTAAGCCTGCCCCCGGAGTCCTCGGGGGAGGACTATTAAGCTTTCCCCCCTGGAGCGCCCGGGGGGGGGACGACTATTAAGCCTGGCCCCCGGAGTCCTCGGGGGACGACTATTAAGCCTCCCCCGGACCTGCTCCCTCTCGACTATTAAGCCCCCCCTCTGCGGTCCTCAGCACCACTGCCGCGCTGCCCTGGGAGTGGGGTGACATCCGGTCCGGAAAGCAAACCGGCCACCAGGTCAACCCGTCGAATCCAATGGGTTGACCTGGTGGCCGGAAAGCAAACCGGCCGCCAGGTCAACCCAGTAGATTCAGCGGGTTGACCTGGTGGCCGAACGGGGACTTTGAAAATTTGACAGCCGCTTCCCGGGGGTTGACCTGTTGTCCCGGTGGGGACTTTGAACATTTGACAGCCGCCTCCCAGGGCTTGACCTGTTGTCCCGGGGGGACTTTGAACATTTGACAGCCGCTTCCCGGGGCTTGATCGGTTGTCCTGAACGCCCCCCCCACCCACCCACCCCAGCCCCCGGCTCCTGCTCCCCTCTCCCCAGCCTCGGTGCTCCGCTCCTTGCCTCAGAGGCTGCCTCTCTGCGGCAGCTGCATCCCGTCCGAGGACGCTCACCCTCCGGAGGCTGGACGTAAAGCCTGACACCCGCCACCGCCGCCGACCCGGCTCTCCGAGGGACGACTCTGAGGCCTCCCCCCACCCCCGGACCGCCCTGATGACGACTGCTAAGCCTCCCCCACCGGACCGCCCGGGGGAAGACTGCGACGCCTCCCGCCAGGCCCCCACCCAGCCTGGGGGAAGACTGCTAAGCCTCCCCCCCCACACACACACACACACTGTCGGGGGATGACGATTAAGCCTCTCCCGGACTGCCCGGGGGACGACTATTAAGCCTCCCCTGGAACCACTATTAAGCCTGCCCCCGGAGTCCTCGGATGACGACTGCTAAGCCTCCCCCACCGGACCGCCCGGGGCAAGACTGCTAAGCCTCCCTCCCACACACACACACACACTCTCGGGGGAGGACTATTAAGCTTTCCCCCTGGAGCGCCCGGGGCGGATGACTGTTAAGCCTGCCCCCGGAGTCCTCGGGGGACGACTATTAAGCCTGGCCCCCGGAGTACCCGGGGGACGACTATTAAGCCTCCCCCGGACTGGCCGGGGGACGACTATTAAGCCTCCCCCGGACCTGCTCCGTCTCGACTATTAAGCCCCCCTCTGCGGTCCTCAGCACCACTGCCGCGCTGCCCTGGCAGTGGGGTGACACCCGGGCCGGAAAGCAAACCGGCCACCAGGTCAACCCGTCGAATCCAAAGGGTTGACCTGGTGGCCGGAAAGCAAACCGGCCGCCAGGTCAACCCGTCGAATCCAATGGGTTGACCTGGTGGCCGGAAAGCAAACCAGCCGCCAGGTCAACCCGTCGAATCCAATGGGTTGACCTGGTGGCCGGAAAGCAAACCGGCCGCCAGGTCAACCCAGTAGATTCGACGGGTTGACCTGGTGGCCTTAAAGCACGACTCTTAAGCCTGCCTCCTGGAGCGCTCGGGGGACGACTATTAAGCCTCCCCCGGACCTGCTCCGTCTCGGCTATTAAGCCCCCCCCCTCTGTGCTCCTCAGGACCAGTGCCCCCGGCTCAAGTCCCGTCCGGCCACCAGGTCAACCCAGGGCCCCGGAGAGGGGAGAGGAAAGGAGGTGGCCGGGCCGCACAGCAAACCGGCCACCAGGTCAACCCCAGGAATCCCCTGGGTTGACCTGACGTTCCCCGAGGGGAAAGGGGGAGGCCGGAGCCTCCTCCGCCGAGGGTCGCCCTGCCCGGGGCTCAAAGTCCCGTCCGGCCACCAGGTCAACCCAGGGCTCCGGAGAGGGGAGAGGAAAGGAGGTGGCTGGACCCTCCTCTGGCGAGGGTCGCCCTGCCCACCTCCTCCGGCGGCCGGACCCTCCTCTGGCGAGGGTCGCCCTGCCCGCCTTCCCCCCCGGGGAGGGAAGCACCACCCCGAACCCCGCAGCCAGGGCTGGTGGCTTTCCCTTCCTGCCGGAGGGTTGGGAGAAGAGACAAAGTCTTGTGTCAAAGGCTGACTTTCAATAGATCGCAGCGAGGTAGCTGCTCTGCTACGCACGAAACCCTGACCCAGAATCAGGTCGTCTACGAATGATTTAGCACCAGGTTCCCCACGAACATGCGGTGCGCAACGGGTGAGAGGCGGCTCCCTTCTGTCCGCACTCCGGTCCCGACACGAATGGCTCTCCTCACCGAGCCCTACCCCCCGGAGGGGGGGGCCGGCTATCCGGGGCCAACCGAGGCTCCACGGCGCTGCCGTATCGTTACGTTTAGGGGGGATTCTGACTTAGAGGCGTTCAGTCATAATCCCACAGATGGTAGCTTCGCCCCATTGGCTCCTCAGCCAAGCACATACACCAAATGTCTGAACCTGCGGTTCCTCTCGTACTGAGCAGGATTACTATTGCAACAACACATCATCAGTAGGGTAAAACTAACCTGTCTCACGACGGTCTAAACCCAGCTCACGTTCCCTATTAGTGGGTG
>NW_027053672.1:0-24937 GCF_011386835.1 Chrysemys picta bellii | reverse complement strand
TGCGATTCACCATGACTCTCAGCCAGCCAGTAAAGCAGAAGGTTTATTTAGACGACAGGAACACAGTTCAAGACAGGTCCCGCAGGCACAGAAAACAGGACCCCCTCAGTTAGGTCCATCTTGGGGTCCTCGGGCACCCCAGCCCCTTGGGAGTACAGAGCCCTGTCTGCCTCCCAGCCATTCCACCAGCCAGCTCCTGAAACTCTCCCTTTAGCGACCCCTCCCACAGCCTTTGTTCAGTTTCCCGGGCAAAGGTGTCACCTGGCCTCTAACCCCTTCCTGGGTTCTCATGTTACATGCTCAGGTATTCTCCGGTCAGTCTCCCATCCCCCAATGCAGACTATCCTAGCCACACTCCCCTGCCAGCATTCAAAGACCACAGTAAGAACAGTCCCAGTTCGTCACAGATGCATAGCCAGAATCAGCCAGAATCCACTGGAAGCTGCTTTACCAGGGCAGCCAGACTTATGGGGCCGGCTGCAGCTGGCATTCGGGGTGTGCGGGCGGGAGGGAGGAGGCAGCATGAATTGCATGTGGGAGATTCATTCGTTGTTTGTGTGACAGCACAAACTCCCCCTCATCCCAAAACCTGGTCCCCAAATGAGCAGACTGGAGCACATCACACTAAGCAAACTGGTGCCACGTTCAACAAAATAAACAGGTCCCATCTCGTGTCCTTTGTTGCACATTTCGATGGCCTGGGTGCTCTTTTCCAGAACTATACGGACGTGGAGCTGTTCCCTCTAATGCACCAGTTCCTGCCCCCTGTATCCCAGCCGGAGAGCTGGGACACAGAGAGCAGCTGCCTTGACAGTCGCTGAATGAATCCAGTTTGATCCTCTTCCCTGTGGGACAGATGCAGCAGCAGCGCAGTCTCGCTCCAGCCCATCCCACTCAGGTATCTCCTCACCCGGCCGTGACCTGTCGGGACAATGTCCATAAAGGCATGGAGCCCCGGCTCTGGTTTCTGATGTGGAAGTGGGGGACGCTTCAGGTTGCTAACTCGCCCGCTCAGCTGCAGCGTCGGGATGGGTGAGTTTTATTGAAATGCCCAGTATTTCACACAGCCTGGAGATGTAGGGCCAGAGCCTGGTGGTGGGCACCAGAGCCCCAGGCGGTGTGGGCACGTGGGGGAGGTGCAGTGGCAGGGCATGCTATGTGGCCCCTGTGGGACACCATGTGCCCTGAGTGCCCGGGCACAGGAAGGAACGTGCCCAGACAGATGCAGTAACTACCGCATAGAGAGGGGCAGCCTGCACTCCTCTCAGTGCCGCCCCTCAGCCCGGGCAGGTGCACAAGGGGGAGGGGAGCCCTGGTGCATCCTCTGCTTTCCCGACCCTGCCTGGCCGAGGCACAAGGGATGGGGGCGCAGTGAGGTACATGCTGCTTTTCCTTTGAAACGGAGCAGCATTTCCCCCAGCAAGTGCATGCTGCAGCATGAGCCTGGCTAGCTAGGAGTCTGGCAGTGCCTCCTGGTGGGTAAAGAGTGCCCCCGGGGCCATGGGGTACCAGGAGCCTGGCGGGGATCCCCTGCCCAGCGTTCTGCTGGACCCTAGGCAGGAATCCTCCCGCCCTGCCCCAGGTTCCTTTAGGCATTGGGGCCAAAGCACTTTAGAACACAAAGGAACTAGCATAAACCATGTTTTAAAAATGGGGAAACTGAGGTATGGTGCAGTGTAATGAGTTTTCCAAGGTCACAGGTCGAACTCAGGCCCTCTGTGTCTTAGACTATTAGAGTGTGTGAACGGCTGCTAGCTGGCAGCGTCCCCGCTCCTCTGGGGCGTCAGGAGAAGGGGAGGCGTGTTTTCAAGGATGAGTGACTCCAGATTGGTATTTCACTTCAGTTCCAAACATTGTAGTTCTGGCTTGTCAGACTCACTGAAATCCTTCTCCTTTAAAGCTTTAACCCTTTGCCTGCCATGGGGTTACGCCTCTCTCCTCTCTCTCACAAGGATACCTGAGATTGCTGGCAGCGTGTCACAGTTACTTGGGCTGTGACATTGTCTGAAGAATTTGGGGTCCAGGCAGCTCCAAAAAGAAGGTGTTTCCAATGAAATCTGTCTGGGGATGATGTCTGGGCAAAGTGTTTCCATTGCAACAGTGTGTTTCGGTGTGTCGTTTACACGGTGTTCTCTCTCGCTCTCTCTAATTCATTTGCACGTTTGTATCACGGTCACTTTTGGGGTTAGTTGTGGACTTTCTAACTTTGCAACACCATATGAATACAATGATGGCTGACAGAAAGCACGGTGCCGGACTCCAGTGCGGCTTTAGCCTGTTCTGGTTTGACACACACACACACACACCCTGCCTGCCCCACCCCGCCTCACCCCACAAAAAGCTGCCATTTTGCACCTGTCACGGGTCGGCAGCAGCTATAATCAAACTTGGGACCTCTGGAGCTTCACACGTGAGCCTCTGCTGTAGGGTTCTCAACCTATTTACCATTGGGGGCTGCATATGCCGTGCTCTGCGTTATGTGGGCTGTAGCTACACAAGATGTAATACCAGGGCCGGGATAGATATACCTGGGGGCGGGGCCGGGGGTGAATGAGCCGGTTTCTGTCCAAGAGTCTGGATTGCTCTGGGCTGCTGATCCCGGCAAGGTCATTGTGAATCCCTGCGCTGAGTGCTGAAGGTGGCCTGGGAAAAGCATGTGTGGGGCGGGGGAGGGGTGTCTATGTTAATCCCGGCTGAAATAAATGGCCATGCCCTTGCTAGGGCAGCGCTTACAGTGCACCCCTCAGGGACCCGGCTCCATTTTGAACTCTTTTTTGGCCAGGACTGTGGCCCCTGGCGACTCTGCCCACTTTAAGCCTGGCCTGAGCTGGGCCCACAGAACAGCTGCAGTGTCAGCAGCGTGTCCCCCTCTGGGCTGCTGGGCTGCAGTGCAGGGGGCAGCATGCCTGGCGTGGGGCACACAGCAGCTCTGTGCCCTGGGCCCCTCTCACCTGGCACTCATCTGAGGGGGGCAGAGCCCTGCCGGAGGCTGCCCAGCTGCTGTCTCTGTGTGGGTGAGCGGGCACTGCCCTCCGGCTGGTGGTAGTGACTGTGGACGGGGGGAGCTGGGACAGAGGGAGTTGCTCCGAGCAGCACTCCCCTTGCAGCGGTGCAGCGCGGGGAGAGAGGCGGCAGCTCCTTCCCCACCACAGGGAGCGCTCCAGCCGGCCCTGACCCGCCCGGGACCCGGGAGCCAGGCCATCGGAGCCGCAATCTTTGAATGGTTTTTACCATGCAGCTGGGTCCCAGCTGTGTGCTAATCGGGCCGGCTGCAGAGATGGAGACAGTGGCCGGGCCGGGGGAGAGGTGAATGGTGGGCTTCACCCCGTCTCCAGAGACTTGGGCCCACCCCGCCCATGCTGAGCCCCTTTGAACATGCAGCCATGTCCTGCGGTGCCTACCTGGGAGCTGAGCTCTTCTGAAAATCTGGCCCAGTAGTTGAGCCCTCTGAAAATTCTGGCCTTAGCGTCTAAGGGTAACATTTTCAAGAGTGGCTAAGTCACTTAAGTGCCTAAATCCCAGTGACGTCTAGTGGGATTTAGGCACTTGTGAAACTCTCTCCTGGTCTCATGTCCAGCGGTTTCTGTCCCCTGCAGGGTTCCAGTCCAGCTCTCTCCTGCTTCTGTCTGCGCTGTCCATGATGGTGCTCCTTTGCGTAGCCCCCGTGCAGGGCAACGGGACCCTGGCCCACAAGAAGGTCGAGAAGGGTGAGTAGAGAACCCGTCGGAGAGCTTCTATCATCTGCCATATCCGAGATCGTGGGCCTGATTCTGCTCCTCTCCCCCATGCCGGGGTCACCCCTAGATCCACTTATCCACTGAATGCACCTTCCAGCCCCCCCGCCAGCGCTGGGCCCAAAGAAACGCTGAGTTCTCCGAAGGGATCGCAAGGCCGGTCTGCGCTAGTGAGCCCACTACTCCCATTCGCAGGCCTCCAGCGCCTGGGAATGGGCCCGCCGGGGTGGGGGAGGTGCTGCTCGATTGCCTGTTTGCTTTACACAGCTTCGTTATCCCTTTCTCCGGTAACGGCTGCCAAGCCCCCGGCAGTGACTGAAGAGCGCTGGTGCCAACCGCAGGGCAGCGTGTGAGAACCAGGCACCCCCCCCAAATTGGCTGGGAGTTCTACCCTTCCATCTCACCAACTCCTATACTAGGGCTAGCCCCGGCTAACAGCTGGGGATCTCTCGCTCATGCCTAGAAGCCTTGCCCCCAGAGTCCAGGCAGCAGGGAGAGCCAGTTGCTCCTTGTCAGGGGTTTTCATTCCCTTCTCCCCACACCTCCAGCGGCTCTGGGAGCTGCTCAGGGGCTTGCCCAGGCAGGCCAGGGGCCGAGCCAGCTCCAGAGGTGGCCCTGAGCCCCTGCCCCCGCAGTGCTCAGCAGCTCCTCCCCCTCGGCTCAGCTATGGGGGAGGGGCACACAGGGGGATTGTCTGGGGGGTAGGGGAGCTGGGGGGCTCAGGCTCGAGGGAGGACCCTGGGGAGGGGAGGGGCAGTATAACCACAGTGCTCTCATTCTACCAGGATAGTTCGGGACAATTTCCGCTCCAAAGACAAGCCCCTCGATAGGATGTCTGCAATTTTCAAAGGCACCACAGGGAGTTGGGTGCCTAAATCCCACTGAATTCCAATCACAGTCGGGTGTCAAACTCCCTTAGGCTCTTTGAAAACTCCCATTTAAATTGTCACCGATGGGTTTCATAATTAACATTCGCTGAGATGGATCTGGCAGCGTCTCCCCCACCCTCGCCAAACGATTTCTTCAGCAGTACGGACTCAGGAAGGATACAGAGCCTTGGTTTACAGTTGATTCATCTCTTCAAGGTTTCTTCAAAACCAGCAGAGCAAGAAACTATTCTTATTTTATTTTATTGGTAAAATGAAAGTGTAAGATCTGGAGCGGGATTCTGTGGCCAGGAATGGCCGGGGCGGATTCTGTGGCTGTAGTATTGTGAAATACACAGGACCTGCCTCTAAAAACCCAGCCTCCAGTTACCCCAGGCTGATTTGATCGAGCTAGCTAGCGCTCTCTCCCCCCCTCCCCACCTGCCCCCTTAACCTGATGTTCGTGGCATTTCAGGGTTCCCCAAAGACTGCAGCAACATTCCCAGGGACAGCCCCAGCGGGGTCCAGGTCATCCAGCCAGCAGGCTCTCCCCCTCGAGTGGTGTGGTGTGACATGGACACCGAAGGCAAGGGCTGGACCGTTGTCCAGAGAAATTCTTACAACACAGAGATCACCTGGAAGGAGTCCTGGAGCACCTACAAGTACGGCTTTGGGAACGTGCAGCAGGATTACTGGCTGGGCAACGAGTACCTGTCCCTGCTCACGCGGCAGAACATCTACAAGGTCCGCTTTGTCGTGGAGGACAAATCCAACAACACCCGCTACGCAGAGTACGACATCTTCAGTGTCGAGGATGAGCCCAGCGGGTACCCTCTGAGGCTGGGCAGGTACTCTGGGGACGGCGAGGACTATCTCACCACCTACCACTCCGGCCTGGGGGGCATACACGACAACATGAAGTTCAGCACAAGTGACAAGGATCAGGACCAGACCAGTGGGAACTGCGCAAGTAGCTATGGAGGCTGGTGGTACGACAAGTGTCAGAACGTCCTGCTCAATAGGAAAGGCTACATCTACTGGGCAGGGTTCTGTAAGAGTGGGGAGTGCAAGTCTTCCCTCATCCTGGTTAAGCCAACAGACGTGTGCTGGGTCCGGCAGGAGGAGCCCATCCTCCTTGGGAGCAGCGCCGCTGAGAAGGGGAGACAATATTAGATCAGACACGGCGCGCCATCCCCCACCTAATCAGTGCAGTCCCTGCAATGCCTCCACTCTGCTCACCCCCTTCCCTGTTGGCTTCTGCACGGTAAATCCCCTGGAATAAATGCTGAGAGCTGACCCCGCCGGTGCGTTCGAATGACACAAAGAGTGTGATTGGTGTGTATAACTGGACCCCCACTTCCACTCTGCCTCGCTGGAAGCCATGTCACTCACTACGACTTTAGACCCACATTAACCTCTGCTTCTCCCAGCCCTGCCACTGCCCCTTGGCATTAGTGATCAATGAATCATGACACTGGATTTCTAGCAACTGTCATTGAGCATTTAAATGGGGGATGACTCAAAGCCAGGACTTTACATCTGAATCCTGCATGTATTAGCTGTGGTGAGTTTGGGTTCAAAAACCTGGCCTCTGTGTTTTTAATAAATATGGTTATTACATGAGAAAACATTGCAACAGTAATTAGTTGCTGATAAACCACTGAGATTAGATAGACGTGCAACGAAACCACACAATAAAGATATTGGTGTCCCTCTTCAACCCAAGGGGCTAGTCAAAGTTTGGGGCCCTGGGGATGTTCCAGTGGGGAGCAGAAATTGGCAGTGGAGTCTGGTAATTTTTTGATGTCTTGTTTATTTACAAGGAACATACAGAGTCCTGCTTCTCCAAACACAGCAGGAGCCAACAGCAGGGATTAGCCTCCCTGCTCTCAGCTCCAAGCCTCTTTAGCCAGCACCTGGCCCAAAAGCTCTCTATGCTCCTCCCAAGATGTAGTCCTGGCTGGTCCACTGGCAGGGGTGAAGATGGGGGGGAATGTGAAGGGGCGTTGCCCCCCCCCAAACTGCATCTTTCCATTCCCCTCCTGACCATGGCCCTTCAGTGCATCCCCAGGACACAAGGCCCTGTCCAATTGGCCTTCCTGACAGAACCTGCATGGAGAGCGTGCGTAGGGGGGAGTTTGGGGGGCAGGTTTGGAAAGAGGGATTTTTTCAGGGGGAGGGAAGCTGGGAGCCCTACTGGTGCTGAATTTCCATAGTGCAGAGGTTCAGCTGGGACAGGCGTCCAAACTGTTGGTACTTGTCTCAAGATAAGTAGGATGTGGGTGGTCTGGAAATCTTATCATAGAATATCAGGATTGGAAGGGACCTCAGGAGGTCATCTAGTCCCACCCCCTGCTCAAAGCAGGGCCAATCCCCAGACAGATTTTTGCCCCAGATCCCTAAATGGCTCCCTCAAGGATTCAACTCACAACCCTGGGTTTAGCAGGCCAATGTTCAAACCACTGAGCTATCCCTCTCCCCTTGTAAAGTCAGCCCTTCTCACCAATTACGGACGTATCTGGGTGTGACGTTATTGACATAAACTGGGACCGTATAGATCATTGTTGCAACCAAGGTCCTGTAGTGGCACCCAAATCTGGTATAAAGGGGGTCAAATGGGGTGTCTAGGACAAGGTTATGGTTTGCTGGTTATGATTATGCTGTCTATATGTGTGTATCAGTTTTGTGGTCGAAGTTATGAATATTGGCTCTATACTGTCTGTATGGCAAACTTATGCTATGCTTCTGGGTGACATCCCAGACAAGCTGAGATTAGCTCTGCCTAGCCTGCTTGATGGCCCATTAAGGACCATCAGCTATACAATGGACCCATTGAGAGAAGGCAGATACGCCTTGTAACTCAGCAAAGTATGCAGGGACTGGCCCATGTGACTCCAGACTCCATTTTGCTGTAATTTTCCATGGTAAGAACAAAGAGGTATTCTGACACCTGGAAAAGACTATATAAGGCGGATGCCTCATCTCCATCTGGTCTTCAATCCTGCTTCATACCTCTGGAGGAACTTTGCTACAAACTGAAGCTCTGAACAAAGGACTGAGGACCCATCCCAGCGGGGGATGTATTCCAGAGACTTGATTTGAACCTGCAGTTTATTCCATCGCTGCTGCAAGCCTGAACCAAGAACTGTGCCATTACTGTATGTAATTGATTCCATTTAACCAATTCTAACTCTCATCTCTATCTTTTTCCTTTTATAAATAAACCTTTAGATTTTAGATTCTAAAGGATTGGCAACAGCGTGATTTGTGGGAAAGATCTGATTTGTATATTGACCTGGGTCTGGGGCTTGGTCCTTTGGGATCAGGAGAACCTTTTTCTTTTACTTGGGTACTGGTTTTCATAACCATTTGTCCCCGTACGAGTGGCACTGGTGGTTATACTGGGAAACTGGAGTGTCTAAGGAGATTGCTTGAGAGACTTGCGGTTAGCCAGTGGGGTGAGACCGAAGTTCCCTTAATCTGGCTGGTTTGGTTTGCCTTAGAGGTGGAAAATACCCCAGCCTTGGGCTGCAACTGCCCTGTTTAAGCAATTTGTCCTGAGTTGGCACTCTCAGTTGGGTTCCGCCAGAACCGCATTGTCACACTGGGGTTTGGCCTTAATGGAAATCCTGGGAGAAAGCCTCATGCTACTGCTGCTTCTGGGTCCGACGCAAACCAGGAAGTACAGGACCACGGTTAATAAGAGCAGCTCAAAAGATCATTTTCGCTGAGCCCAGCCCTGCACAGATTTCCAGCTTAGGTTTGCATTTTCAGCAAAAGTTCTTCTTGATTATTTTCTCCCAACCCCTTTGTGCCTCTGTAGGGGGCCAGGGTGGCTGCCCTCCGAACCTGAGGGTAAAGGGCCTTTCCCTCAGCCTGAGTGGGCGGGGCCAGCCCAAGCTCGCTCCACCCCCCGGAAGGGGAGGGGTGGAACAGGAAGTATAAAGGGCGGGGCCCTTAGCTCAGTTGGAGCAGCACCAGGGAGGGAGGCAGACGCAGACTGTGGGCTGCTCCCTTCAGACCCTGCTGCCATGCCAGGGGAGGCCCTGGACCAGTGGAGACCTCACCTGGAGGACGGACTGGGGCTGCCAGGACTGCCCGCTGCCGAGTACCCAGAGGAACTGGAGGAGCCGGAGGGGGAGCTGGAGCTGCCAGCAGCCGAGTACCCAGAGGAGCTGGAGGAGCCTGAGCCTGAGCCTGAGCGGGAGCTGGAGCTGCCAGCAGCGGACTGCACCGGCGGGACCAGAGGGATTCGGACGAGCAATTGGGTAGGAAGTAGCCCAGGGACAGAGCTGCGCAGTGGTGAGTCTGTATTGCGGAAGGACGCCGCTGATCCTGTGGCGGGACCCTCGTCCTGCCACTGCCAGGGTCCTGGGCTGGAACGCAGTGGTGTAGGGTGGGCCTGTGTTCCCCTACCCGGCCGAGCCACACCGGGACCTTTGCCGGCGCTCCCCTGCCTGAGGGGCGCGCTACTGACGTTTGCCGGCGCTCCCCTGCCTGAGGGGCGCGCTACTGACCTTTGCCGGCGCTCCCCTGCCTGAGGGGCGCGCTACTGACGTTTGCCGGCGCTCCCCTGCCTGAGGGGCGCGCTACTGACGTTTGCCGGCGCTCCCCTGCCTGAGGGGCGCGCTACTGACCTTTGCCGGCGCTCCCCTGCCTGAGGGGCGCGCTACAGACTCTGGCTGGCGGCCGCCCCGCCGCTAATTCCCCGCTGACGGAGGCGTGACCCAGGCCGGCCAGTGACCTCATAGCTCCCCACCGCCCCCTAACGGGTAGGTGGGTCAACGCAGATCACAGACTCCATAATAGCCAGCCACCCCGTCAGTTGCATCCTGGGGCGCTCCAGGGACAGGGGTGAGGGATAGAGGAGCAGATACACGACACACCTGTCTTCAGTTCCTTTGGGTGGAAGTTCCTGATTGCATGGATGAATCCCGTTCAGATGGGCGGGTTTTGTTTGTCTGTGGTGAGAAGTGGGGCTGTCAGGTCCAGCAGGCAGGTGAGGACAGTGCTGGCGCAACCCATTAGGCAACCTAGTCGGTCGCCTAGGGCGCTAACATTTGGGGGGCGGCGACTGCGGCAGCTGGATCTTCGGCCGTGTGATGTTTTTTATATAATCTGGGACCATATAGAACATGGTTGCAACCAAGGTCCGGTAGTGACACCAAATCTTCTATAAAGGGGGTCAAATGAGGTGTCTAAGACAAGGTTATGGTTTACTAGTTATGATTATGTTGTCTATATGTGTGTATCAATTTTGTAGTTGAAGTTATGAATATTGGCTCTGTACTGTCTGTATTTCAAACTTATGCTATGCTTCTGGGAAACATCCCAGACAAGTTGGTGTTAGCTCTGCCTGGCCTGCTTGATGGCCCATTAAGGACCATCAGCTATACAACTGACCCATGGAGAGAAGGCAGATACGACTTGTAACTCAGTAAAGTATGCAGGAACGTGCCCATGTGACTCCAGACTCCATTTTGCTGTAATTTTCCACAGTAAGAACAAAGAGGTGTTCTTACACCTGGAAAAGACTATAAAAGGGCCGATGCCTCATCTCCATTTTGTCTTCAATCCTGCTTCTTACCTCTGGAGGGACTTTGCTACAAACTGAAGCTCTGAACAAAGGACTGATGACCCATCCCAGCTGGGGATGTTCCAGAGACTTGATTTGAACCTGCAGTTTATTCTATCGCTGCTGCAAGCCTGAACCAAGAACTTTGCCATTACTGTATGTAATTGATTCCATTTAACCAATTCTAACTCTCATCTCTATCTTTTTCCTTTTATGAATAAACCTTTAGATTCTAAAGGATTGGCAACAGCTTGATTTGTGGGTAAGATCTAATTTGTATATTGACCTGGGTCTGGGGCTTGGTCCTTCGGGATCGAGAGAACCTTTTTTTCCCTTTTACTGGGGTATTGGTTTTCATAACCATTTGTCCCCATATCGAGTGGCACTGGTGGTGATACTGGGAAACTGGAGTGTCTAAGGGAATTGCTTGTGTGACTTGTGGTTAGCCAGTGGGGTGAGACCCAAGACTTCACTGTTTGGCTGGTTTGGTTTGCCTTAGAGGTGGAAAACCCCCAGCCTTGGGCTGTAACTGCCCTGTTTGAGCAATTTGTCCTGAATTGGCACTCTCAGTTGGGTCCCACCAGAACCAGCATCGTTACAGGCCGCCCCGGTCGTCGGCAGTATTTCGGGGGCGAGACTTTCCGCCGCCTCTGTCGGGGGTGGCATTTAGGGGGCGGGACCTTCCGCCGCCTAGGGCGGCAAAAAAGCTGGCGGCTCTCCTGGGTGAGGAGCAGGAGATGAGCGCACGGGGCAGCTGAAAAGGGATGAGCCGGAGTGAAGCTTGAAACACAAATGCAGGGGCCAAGAATCCCAATTCATCCATCCCGGACAGAGGGAGTCAAATACTCGCTGATGGACAATTGGTTCAGATTCTGGGACTGGTTCCTTGTGCAGCAAGTGAAGTTAACTGCACCTCAGAGCCGTGACAGAGCACTGTATAACCAGGGTCTAGTGACTCTCTCACCCTGGGCTCTCCCCAGTATAGACTCTTGTTCACACTAGTCAAATGATCTT
This sequence comes from Chrysemys picta bellii, assembly GCF_011386835.1. NCBI lineage: Eukaryota > Metazoa > Chordata > Testudines > Emydidae > Chrysemys > Chrysemys picta. The sequence continues at coordinate 13,748 of NW_027053672.1, read as the reverse complement.
CAAATGCTGAGAAGGAGCAGGGAAGAGGCACAGAAACGACTTGTGGCCTGGCCAGCACACCTTCGAGCAGGCAACCCGAGGGGCTGCAGCTAGTCAGCTTGACTAAGCAGTTCCGAGCTCTGTCATTAAGGTCTATAGTCACCCAGCAGGAGGAGGTAGCTGCATTTCAGGTTTTTGCTCTAGCAGACAAAGGTGTAAGGAGAGCTGGCAAAGCTGATGTTAGAAACATTGACATTGGAAATCCATATAAGTGTAGAAGAGTGACGGAACCAATCGTGCGGGGACGTGGGAATTCACTCTCACCTGGCCTCTGGGGATGGAGGCAGCACGTGGCTGGCACTTCTCGCTCCTGCCGTACGAGGGGCAGGTGCTGCTACCGACTGCTCCCCCTAACCCCCGCCCTGCTGCGCTCTGGGGATGCTGCCCTGCTGTGGAGCTCTCAGGTGTCTTGAACTGGAATTTGTTTGGAGAGAAACTGCTAAGGAGCCTTATCAGCCCCGAGCAGAGAGTACGTGGGAGCCTGCCTGGGTCGGGCGGGTCTGGTACAGCCTCCCCCCAGATAAGGCTCTTCCCTGGACCTGCCACCCATTGGAATCTGGAACGATTCCCTCCGAGGTAACACCCGGGGCAGCCAGGGCAGGGCAGGGCACGGCCTGCTCCCCGGGAGCGTTAGGGCTTTCAGGAGTCAGAGGTGCCAGCAGAGCAGGTTGTATGTTAAAGCAGCGAAGGCAGTTGGGGGGCAGAGGAATTGGGTGCTTTGCCATTGCACTTGATCAGCTCAATTTGAAAATTCTTTCAAAGGAAATCCAGATGTATACATCTGACTGGGGTACATGTACACACGCACACTCACGTGCACACACTCGTGCACATACACGTACACACATACATACACACATGTACACATACACATATATAGACGTACACATACACGCACACACGCTGTCCCTGGAGCGCCCCAGGATTCGACTGACGGGGTGGCTGGCTATTATGGAGGCACAAAGGGGTTGGGAGAAAATAATCAAGAAGAACTTTTGCTGAAAATGCAAACCTAAGCTGGAAATCTGTGCAGGGCTGGGCTCAGCGAAAATGATCTTTTGAGCTGCTCTTATTAACCGTGGTCCTGTACTTCCTGGTTTGCGTCGGACCCAGGCAGGAGACTGGGCTGCTCTCAGCTGTAGAAGCCATTGGAATGACCCAGGTCGGAATGAGCCAGGCCCTCAGAGCCTTCTGCCACCAATCGCCCCAGCAGTCACTGATCCACACCAAACCACGTCCTTCCAGTCAGGCAGTTTCATATGCACACGTCAAACCCTTGGTTTGCCACTCAGACACCACGGTGATGGGCACAGTAAGGACCGAGAGATGCTAAACAGGCAGGCAGACAGACAAGGAAATAGTGGCCCTGCCTACAGGTGTGTGTGTGGTGCAAACGGATGAACACCAGTTGCTGGCTGAAGGCACAACCTTAATTCCCGCATCTCCTGTCTGTCAGCTATCGTTCGCTTGGCAGCCTGAGCTCCGATTTCTAACGCAGCGTTTTGCTCTGGCCTATTGTGGTTCTCATGTCCGGGGGCGCCTTGGCCCCTGGTATCAGGAGCGGTGCTAAGGAGGCTGCTTTTCAAAGGTCCTTAAGTAGGGTTGTCAACTTTCTACTTGCACAAAACCAAACGCCCTTGACCCAACCCCTTTCATGCCCTTCCCCAAGGCCCCACCCCCACTCACTCCAGCCCAGCCCACCTCCCTCAGTCGCTTGCTCTCACACCCTCACTCACTTTCACTGGGCTGGGGCTGGGGGTTGGAGTGCAGGGAGGGGTGAGGGCTCCGGTGGGGATGCGGGCTCTGGGATTGGGCTGGAGATTAGGGGTTTGGGGTGCCAGAGGGGGATCCGGGCTGGGGCAGAGGGTTGGGGTGCGGACTCTGGGGGGAGCTTGGGTGCGGGAGGGGGCTCAGGGCTGGGGTAGGGGATTGGGGTGCGGGTGGGGGTGTGGGGTCTGGGAGGGATTAAGGTACAGGAGGGGGTTCTGACCTGGGGTAGGGGGTTGGGGTGCCAGGTGTGAGGTTTGGGAGGGAATTTGGGTGTGGGAGGGGGTTCCGACCTGGGGCAGGGTTTCTGGGTGCGAGCTCCGGCCAGGCGGCGCTTACCTCAGCCAGCTCCTGGTCAATGGCACACCGGTGCTAATGCAGGCTCCTGACCCCTGCTCTCCCTCCGCTGGCAGGCTCTGAGCAAGGCCTGCCCAGAGAACATGGATGACGAGCTCTCGATCCTGCTGACAGCACCCCCCAGCACAGACAAACTCCAGCACATCTTGGAGGTGAGCAGAATGGGGAGGGGCCGCAGGGGTTTTACCTTAGCCCTGGGGACTCCTAGAAAGAAGAGACTGGAAAATCCATGTTTCTATTGGATCCTTCCGAGTATGCATTCGTGATATAAACTCACTGGGTGACCTTGGGGTAACTCACTTCCCCCTTACGGCATCAGTCTTCTCCACTATCAAATCTACACTGGGGAAGAAGGACAGAAGCCCCGACAATCACCTTCACCTCTGGGTGTCTGGTCCTGGGAGCCGAAACCAACTGGACTATCTGCCCCATCTCCTAAAATGCCCTGTCTTTCCCTCCTAGGGCCTGGTCCTTAGTGCTCAGCCTGGCCCCTTCCCAGCTTGTCCCTGACCTTTAAAGGACTCTCCAAGCCCCTCCCATGCCTGCTTCCTTTGGGGTCTCTCTCCTGGCGGAGCACAGGCTGCCCTTCTATCTCTCAGCAGGCCGGGGTCCTAGTCACAGGCTGCGTCTTGTCACGTGACCCCCACACTTATTCCCTTCACCCTAGGGAGCTGCATCACCTGGGCCAGGTGCAGTTGAGCTCCAACCCCTTTCCTGGCCATCTCACCCAGGGACAGGTTGAAACTGGTAACCTGTGGGTAACAGTAACTGGTTGCTCGCAAAGGTGCTGAAGACACAATGGAAGAGGAAATCCTTTGGCCTGGATTGAAATTATTCCGACTGAAAGTGAATGAGAGAAAATAGGTCCAGAGTTCTCTTCCTAGCAGCAGAAAATGTAGCGATTGATAGAGGTTCAGGTCAGAAAGGACCATTATGTGCATCTAGTCACCCCTCCTGTATAACTCAGGGCCTAGAATGTGACCAAGTGGTTCCTTCAGCCAACCATAGCATGGGACTGAGCCAGAGCATGTCTTTTGGAACGACATCCACATGCAGGAGAGCCAGCTGGCTACCAGAAAATCTCTCTTCTGCAGTGACGTGGGGTTAAGGGACACGGGGGAAAAGACATGGAGGCTGTGACTAAATTTAGAGCAGCAAGGCCAGGAAAACCAGGGTTAGGTCCCAGGCCTGGCTATCAGATCTGCTGTTTTCTATTCCTGGCTTTGGGACCATGAGCGAGTCTCTGCACCGCTGGGTGCCTCGGTTTCCCCAGCTATCAAATGGAGCTAATCAAGGTTTTGTTTCTTCTCCCCATTTTACAGGGTGGGAAAGCGAGACACAGTTGGGACCTGTCTACACTACAGGTCTGTCGTGCGTTTGTAATCTGATGACCCCCACATGTTGTTCAGAGCCTATGGACAGCACAGCTCCTAAAGGTACGTTTGTTCTGTGTTTATCCCCTATGTACCAGCAGGGCTGGACAGCATTTCTCACTGTGATGTGGGGAGCAGGTCCTGGGTACTAAGGGTCTGAAGAAGCTCTCAAGGACTAATTTTTTAAAATAATTGTTATCAATGACTTGGGAGAAAACCATAAAATCACTGCGGATAAGATTGGGGGGTGACAAAATACAGGCAGAGTGGTAATTCCTGATGGGGAGAGGGCAGTGATACAGAGCGATCTGGCTCATTCGGCCAGCTGGACCCATTCAAAGAAAACAAGTTTGAGCATAGCCCAATGCAAGGTCCTATACGTAGCCACAAGGCACCCCGGCCACACCTCCAGAATGGGGACGTGGATCCAGGAAAGCCGTGAGTCTGAAAAGGATTTAGGGGCCAGAGTGGAGAAGCCACTCAACATGAGCTCCCAGTGTGATGCTGTGGTGAACAGGGCTAAAGCCATCATTAGACGTAGGAGCAGAGCCGTGAGTAGGATAGGGAGGTGACACAGCAGCAGTGAGACTGCTATTGGAATACTGCCTCCAGTCTTGGTGTCCTCCTTTGAAAAAGATGGTCCTAGAAATTGGAGCTGGGGCAGCAAAGAGCCACCAAATGTTCTGAGGGCTGGAGAAAAATGCCTTCTAGTGAGCTATTGAAAGAGCTCAACCTGTTTAGCTTATCAAAAGAAGATTGAAAGGGGACTTCACTGAAGTGTTGAAATGCCTTAATGGAGAGAAAATATTGGGTATTAAAGGGCTCTTTAATCGAGCAGAGAAAGGCAGAACAAGACCCAATGGCTGGAAGGTGAAAAGAGACAAATTCCTATGACAAATAAGTCACAAATATTCAACACCAAGGATGATTGAACACAGGAAGAAGCTACCAAGGAAAGTGGTGGATTCTCCATCTCTTGATGTCATTAATAAAGACTAGATGCCTTTCCGGAATGTGTTTGCCCCAAAAGTAGCTATTGTGGTAGACAGGAGGCCTGTGATATGCAGGGGGTTAGATTAGATGCTCTAACTGTCTCTTCTGGCCATAAAGTCTACTCATTTCTGAGAAACCGAGTGTAGCATTGGGAGCAACTCGTGATGTTTTACTGTCTAGCCGGCTTAGTTCCTAGAATGAACACTGAGTGTGGTACAGACTAACACGGCTGTTACTCTGAAAAAAGATCCACAGGGAGTAGCTCAAACCTCCAAAGTGTCTGCCCTGTGGCAGGACATTAGCACTGCAGGGGAGGGGTGGGTGTGGCAGTGACATCACAAAGGCCTTTTGCAGGACCTCCGCCTATTGGCCAAAGGTGCAGGGGAGGTGGTGACCTCACAGAGGGATGCTGACATCAGCCAGGCAGGACAGGGGCGCAGGGCCAGGGAAACCTCAGAGACCCCTGTAGCTTTGCTTCAGCAAGTCTCCTTCTCGAGATCTCTCTTTGAGGTCTGAGAGAGTATTTGGGTTCATGTATGTGAGCACCAGGAGGAACCTCTTTTGAGTTTTCTCCTTTCTTTTTCCTGATTTCACTAGAAAACTGACGTCCCTGTTGAGAAGGTAAGAGCCTCCGAGAGGTTTGGAACCTGTTCAGTCTGCTGCATCTGGCGCCAGCTGAATTTTAGGCATGGAAAACACTAGCTTAAGGTGGCCAAATTTTATTCCCCACCTGGGATTTTGTCCCTTAGACTCTCTGGGGACATTAAGGTTTGTCCTTTTTCTTTTACCTTTTCCTCCATCCCTCCCTCCTTTCTCTTCATCTCTTACTTCTTTTGTCCTTTCCCTCTTCCCCTCCCACCACCAGGAGGGGGGTGTGTGTGTCGTGGGGGGTGCTCTACAACTCCCATTGTGGGAGGTCCACCGAAAAATGTGGGGCTGAAATAGTGCTCAGACAGTGATCCCCAGCGGTGACCTGGGCCATCCTTTAACTCTCTGGTGAGAACCCTCATCCTCCCGCCCCTCGGTCTCTACCCTGATTGGCTGAGCAGGGGGTTATTGACAGGGAGGAGACTCAGGTCCCTGTTGTTTTCTTTTAAGACCAAGTAAATAGTCATAACCAGTCATATGTTCGACAAATTTTGCTGCTTCTCTGCAGTTCATTATTTTCTCTACCATTCCAGTTCTCCTAAAATACTTGCTGAATAATTACTATGAACTCTTGCTGGTCTGGAACTCACTTGAGAGCGCTTTATTCAGGTCATTCAATGTCTGAAATTCAAGATCCGATGGTTAGTTTGAAAATCAGGGCTCTTGGGTCCTATTCCTAACTCTGCCACGGACTGGCTGTGTGACCTAAGACAAGTCAATTCTCCTTTCTCAGCCTTAGCTTCTCCCTCTTTCAAGTAGGGATAACAATCCGCCTCTACCTACCTCCTGGCGGGTGGAGGATGGGGATCTATTGGAGAGTGTCACTAGGAGCAGTGCATAAGATGAGGTGTCCTATCATGTTTACTCAGATCAGATTATGACATAATAGAATGGCTGAAATAGTCTATTTTATTTGTATTTTATTATGTTGCAATTGTTAAGAGCAGCAACTACTTAGCTCAGACTGAAACATCTCATCTAATTTTTGAGATCTAAGTGTCTCTTCTTTGTGTAGCTCAAACCTCCAAAGTGTCTGCCCTGTGGCAGGACATTAGCACTGCAGGGGAGGAGTGGGTGTGGCAGTGACATCACAAAGGCCTTTTGCAGGACCTCCGCCTATTGGTCAAAGGTGCTGGGGAGGTGGTGACCTCACAGAGAGATGCTGACATCAGCCAGGCAGGACAGGGGCGCAGGGCCAGGGAAACCTCAGAGACCCCTGTAGCTTTGCTTCAGCAAGTCTTCTTCTCGAGGTCTCTCTTTGAGGACTGAGAGAGTATTTAGGTTCACGTACATGAGCGCCAGGAGGAACCTCTTTTGAGTTTTCTCTTTTCTTTTTCCTGATTTTACTAGAAAACAGACGTCCCTGTTTAGAAGGTAAGAGCCTCCGAGAGGTTTGGAACCTGTTCAGTCTGATGCATCTGGCGCCAGCTGAATTCTAGGCCTGGAAAACACTAGCTTAAGGTGGTCGAATTTTATTCCCCACCTGGGATTTTGTCCCTTAGAATCACTGGGGACATTAGGGTTTGTCCTTTTTGTTTTACCTTTTCCTCCATCCCTCCCTCCTTTCTCTTCATCTCTTACGTCTTCTGTCCTTTCCTCTGTTCCCCTCCCACCACCAGGAGGACTCTGTGTGTGTGTGTGTCGTGGGGGGTGCTCTGCAGTGGGAACAGGGACAATTCTCCAACTTTGGGCAGTCGAGAGCCTGGGTGAGATAAGGGGCGTTAAAACCCTTTGTGAAGGAGAAAGGGGAGTTTCACGGTGTTGAGCACCAAGGAATTCTAAACTTTGCTAAAACATCTAGTCTGCAGAAACCAGAAATGGTCGGGGCGAAGAGACGGGAGAAATTCGGAGAGTGGTCACTATTGGGCAGGAATCGGAGGAGCGGGAGGCAGGTGGGGGGGATCCTGCTGGCTGTGTGGGGCCCTGGCTGTGTAATCTCCTCACTGGGAAGTGTCAGTGAGGCCCGAATCTCACACGCTCCTTTGTCTCCTTTGGGTCTCACAGGAGCTCATTGAGGAGCTGCCTGATAACTCTCCACCCGGCGCCGTCCTCGCTAACTCCCTGATTGCTGTGGGCAACCTCAGGTACCGAGACCCTCCGACCCGGTTCCCCTAACCCCAGTGCTGCTCAGGCCCAGGGCTGGGAGTCACTGCCCCTCCCACTCCCAGGTCACCGCCCAAGGGTGGCTCCTCTGGCAGAGGTGCGGGGAAGGGTCACTCTCTCCTGGCTGGGCTGTTCTTTTCACTCCAGTAACATTGCAACGGCTTTGGGGAGAGGCTCACTCCCAGGATCAGATACAGGAGGGGCAGCAGGGTCCAGGGAACAGGTGCTATTCCTGCCCTGCCACTGTCTTTCTGAGAAACCTTGGCCTTGTCATTCCCTGGCTCGGTGCCTCTGTTTCCATTCTTGCCAGCCTGTGCCTATTTTGCTGCAGTTTCACCTGCGTGTTGGTGCCAGTCCCATCCCCGCACTGCACAGTCTAATATCGGCTCCTCTCTCTTGCCAGCACCATGACGCCTGCCCTGGAGCCAGAGCTGGAGACCCACCTCCTCCGAGCTGCCCTGCACGCCGTCTTCACCCTGGGCATGGAGAAGGACACCACCCAAGTGCAGGTAGATCATGCTAAAGTCATGGATTGAAGAGCCAGCTGTCATCCTGCCATGAATCCTTGCTAATTGCCTGCAGTGGGATGTGAATGAGAGAGGCCAGGATATGTGTTTGGGGTCTCACCAGTGCTTCCCAGAGACCCCACTTCCCATCCTGTGGCAGATGTAGCCCCAGTTTCCCTAACTCTGACCCATGGCTCTCCCTTGCTTTCAGGATCTGCCTAGGGTCTTGCCAGACCTCCTGGACGCCATGCTGGGGAACCTGCTGGCAGAGTCCCCAGACACCGACAGGCTCCAGTACATCTTGGAGGTGAGCCCGATGAGAGGGGTGGGGGCAATTTTACCTTCACTCTTAGATCCATTTTCCAGTCAGTCCTCCTAGCCGGGCCCCCAGTGGGCGTCCTTGGTCAGGGCAGTCAGTGCAATGCCTCCTTTCCCCACAGCACATTAACTACTGGATCGTGTCCAGGGTGCCGCGAGAGAGAGCCAGGGCCGTTAAGAGCAGCACGGCCCTGCTCAGATCCACCATCACCCTCCCTGAGTTTGACGTAAGTGACCTCTGACCCCAGCTTCCTGACTCCAGGGGTAGGTGGGCTGGCTCCGACGGGCTGTAGGATCTGCTGCTGCAGGGGCTGTGGGTTAGGAGTGTTCCTCTTGGGGAGGCAGAGTCAGAGCAGAGAGTGAGCCTGGCTTGAGTCAAGTTCTTCTTGTCCTAGTTAAGTGGTGACTCTGGGCTTTTAAGGGGACTGTGCTCCAGGTTCATGGCTCCCTGTCATCCTGGAGCAGCTGGGGAAGCAAGTTCTCATGGAGGGCCCTGCCCACAGCCCTGTGCTCCAGGCTTCCTTGGGGGCAGAGGAAATTAAGGGTCTGGCTCTAGCATCTCCTGCAGAGGGGCTGAGGGGAAGGAGAGTCCTGGCCCGGGGGGGGACTGGGAGCTGACATGAAAATGCTGATGGAGTCCCCTCTCCCTCTCCCGTCCATTAGAACTCAGCGGAATTCCCCAGGATGGGTCACCACATGGCACAGCTGGCTCTTTCCGTCAGTGACCCAGCCAAGGACATCAGCTGGCAGGCCAGGGAGGGGGTTTACCGGCTCTACCAGCTGCTGCTGCACCAGAGGGGTAAGGAACCCAGCTGGGAAATGGCACCCGCTAGAAGACTGAGACTGGGACCCCAGCCAATTTCTCTCAGACTGACGCCGGCTGGAGGATGAGTCTCTCTATCTCTTTCTGTGTTCCACACCATGCCCTGCAATTCTGTTGGGCCGGGCACGCAGCGAGGACTCTGCCCACTGTGCAGCCACCAATGGGATTGGAAGGACACAAGCCCTGCAACCAGAAGGACAAATGTGTGTGTGTGTCTCTCTCCCTGTCACCTACTCCCTCCTGGGGGAAACCCAGCAGCTGATGGGGGACAAGGTGAGCAGCTGCATTAGACTCAGGAGATTGGGGCGGGGCCCAGGCCTCATTCCCATCCTGTGGCCATTCGCTGGCCTGGCACAAGGAGCCTGGTGTCGAATGAAAGGGAGAGCAGGTGCTCCTGGGAAGGGAGATGAATTCACCTCCATGAGCAGGAGCGAGCCAGCTTGTCCGCGGAGCAGCTCCACCCAGCTCTTTAGCCAGGCTAATTAATGACAAGCTTTGCCTCATCCCAGACTTACGTTCTTAGGACAGGGTGCTATCGCTCTTGGGAAGGGCAGGAGAGTCCCCCAAGTGCCCCCTGCGAGACTCTCCTGTCCCACAGGGCCGCACCCAATTCCTAGTGGTCTGGTGTCTGTGTCACCCGAGCCACCACCCAGAGTTGCTCCCATCACTGGCAGCCTGGGAGGCCAAGGACTGATGGGTGATGGCGTCTGACCAGGCAGGGCTGAGGCACATGGGCAGGGGACGCTTGTCCTGCTGCTGGCAAGGCTGGACCCGTTCTGGAGAGAACAGGAGGATTCAGTCAGCAGTAGGGTTGCCATGTCTAATAAATAAAAAAAGAGGACCCTCCACGGGCCCTGGCCCCGCCCATTTCCTCACCCCTAGCCCCGCCCCAACTCCGCTCCTTCCCCGCCCTAACTCCGCTCCCTCCCACTCCCAGCCATGGGGAAAGGGCTGCCCCAGCGCTACCGGCTTCACGGTTTGCCGGGCAGCCCCCAGACCCTGCGCCCCCGGCCGGCGCTTCCCCAGCGCAGCTAGAGCCTTAAAGTCTGAGAGGGGAGGAGCGGAGCAGCTCAGCTGGAGCCCGGGAAGGGAAGTGCCTGGCCCGTTGCTCGGGGTCCGGAGGCGGGGGGGCTGCCCGAAGCCGGTAGCGCTGGCTCGGGCAGCTCGGCTCTTAAAGTCTGAGAGGGAAGGAGCGGAGCAGAGCAGCTGCGGGAGGGGAAGTGCCTGGCCGGCATTTTGCCGGACATGTTTGGCTTTTCGGCAATTCCCCCCAGACGGGGGTTTGATTGCCGAAAAGCAGGACATGTCCGGGAAAAACGTGACGTATGGTAACCCTAGTCAGCAGGGGCTGCCGATCCGTCCCATTCACCAGGGCTGCCATCCTGCGGCTTCAGCATTAGTGGCTGGGGTGACTTGGGGAAAGGTCTCAACCTCCCCACATCCCACTTCACTGCTGCCAGAATCCCTCTTGCCCCCCCGCTCCAGTCCCCTCCCTACCCAACCTGGGTGGGGCTGGAGGAGAGGGGTCTGAGAACTTGAGCTGTGGATTGGAGGTGGAACAGCTGTCAGGGGCACTGAGGGGGAAGTGGCAGGAGCTCCCTGTACAAGGAGGGGGGTTGCCACTGGAGGTCCCTAGGAAGGACAACAAGACTCCATCCTGGGGGTCAGGAGGGGGAATCCATCCCTCAGAGGTGGGCAGGGGCTGGGTGGAAATGCTGCTGGTTCCAGGGGCCGTTAATCCCCCCTGATTCCTCGGAGGCGTCTGAGTCTCAGACAGGTTCTCGTTCCCTTGCAGCAGGAGGACGTCACGGCCAATGTGATGCGCCAGCTCCGTATCATGCGGCACTTGCGCCAGGTGACCGAGGCGCTGCAGGGCCTGTGCCTCTGAGGCCACCGGCAACTCCCGCTCTCTGCTGCAGGTACTGCTCTGGCTCTCTGTAAATGGGGAGCTAGTGGAAGGGGAAATGGAGCCCCCTGGCACTCACAGAAACTCTCTCCCCTCTCTGTGGAGCAGGGTCCTTTCCTCTGCCCCCAAATTCCTTCATCTGGGACAGGAGCTCTTTCCCTCTCACCCATTCCCCTCCCCGCTTTCCTTGATCTACCCCCATCCCATTCCCCCTGCGCCCAGGCAGAGCTCTGCCTGCCCCATATGGTGCAGAAAGGCCTGTGATATGCAGGGGGTTAGATTAGATGCTCTAACTGTCTCTTCTGCCCATAAAGTCTACTCATTTCTGAGAAACTGAGTGTAGCATTGGGAGCAGCGTCACAGCCCTCTTGCTGGGCTAGCGTCCCCCATCCATGGTCGCTCCAGCACCACGGCAGTTTCTCCCTGGTAACTCCGGCCAGGTCACCACCTTTAGTCCACCCTTCTGGGGCCCAGCTTGCCTCACACTAAAAGTCCAAAGGGATCTTTCCACAGACAGAAGTCCTTCTGCCATCGCTGGGGCACTTGATCAGCCTGTAGCCCCCTTGCTGGGCTTGGGAACCCTCTCCAGGTGCGTGTACGCCGCCTCCTCTGGGGCCGGTAGGGGAACCCAGTCCCACCCTGACATTGATAGCAGCTCAGGGCCCTGGACCCAACAGCTAGGTCTGCACCTTTCTCTTTGCTGCACTTTTCCAACCTCTCTTCTCAAGTTCCCCTCCAGGCTTTCCTTGCTGCTCTGAACTTCCTACCTCGTTCTCAATCCTGTTGCTACCCCAGCTGGGGTGTATCACCACTGAAGTCTGGCTATTTAGGGGGGCGGATATGGTGCCTCTCACTTCGGGCTCATTCTGTAATCCGCTTTCTGTGAGTGCCAGGGGGCTCCATTTCTCCTTCCACTAGCTCCCCATTTACAGAGAGCCAGAGCAGTACCCGCAGCAGGGAGCGGGAGTTGCTGGTGGCCTCAGAGGCACAGGCCCTGCAGCACCTCGGGCACCTGGCGCAAGTGCCGCATGATACGGAGCTGGCGCATCACATTGGCCGTGACGTCCTCCTGCTGCAAGGGAACGAGAACCTGTCTGAGACTCAGACACCTCCGAGGAATCAGGGGGGATTAACGGCCCCTGGAACCAGCAGCATTTCCACCCAGCCCCTGCCCACCTCTGAGGGATGGATTACCCCTCCTGACCCCCAGGATGGAGTCTTGTTGTCCTTCCTAGTGACCTCCAGTGGCAACCCCCCTCCTTGTACGGGGAGCTCCTGCCACCTCCCCCTCAGTGCCCCTGACAGCTGTTCCACCTCCAATCCACAGCTCAAGTTCTCAGACCCCTCTCCTCCAGCCCCACCCAGGTTGGGTAGGGAGGGGACTGTAGCGGGGGGGCAGGAGGGATTCTGGCAGCAGTGAAGTGGGATGTGGGGAGGTTGAGACCTTTCCCCAAGTCACCCCAGCCACTAATGCTGAAGCCGCAGGATGGCAGCCCTGGTGAATGGGACGGATCGGCAGCCCCTGCTGACTGAATCCTCCTGTTCTCTCCAGCAGGGCCGGCTTTAGGAAGGGCGGGGCCCAAGTCGAACATTTTTGGCGGGGCCCCAGCAGGGATGACTAACAAAAAAAATAATGTAAAAAAAAGCCTTTCATTTCTTCCATGTATTATTTACTTTTCATAACTATATAAATAATAAAATTATCTATTATGTACATTGCATCATATATGCTGTTGATCGGTTATTAATGAGCTCCATTTCACGTGTGTGGGTCCCCGCCATTCCCTGGGGGTGTGCTAGGGTGACCAGATGTCCTGATTTTATAGGGACAGTCCCGATTTTGGGGTCTTTTTCTTATAGGATCCTATTATCCCCCACCCGCTGTCCCGATTTTTGACACTTGCTGTCTGGTCACCCTAGTGGTGTGCACATGTGTGGGTCCCAGCTGCTCCCTGCCCCCCTCATTGAAGCAGGTGTGCAGGGTTACTGCCCTGGGAACTGCAGGGCACCAGTGGACATGGGGCTGGCTGGAGGCAGGGCAGGGGCTCACTGGAGGTAGGGTCTGGCTGCAGGCAGGGCAAGGGGTGCGGGGCTGGCTGGAGACAGGGGTGTGTGGGACTGGCTGGCTTTGCGCAGGGCCGCAGGGGGGTGCGGCAGGGGTTGCCTGGAGACAGGGCAGGGGGTGCGGCAGAGGCTGGCTGTGGGCAGGAGGTGCAGGGCTGGCTGGAGACGGGGCTGGCTGCGGGCAGAGCAGGGGGTGCGGGGCTGGTGCGGGGACGGGGTGCAGCAGAGGCAGCTGGAGCCCCGGCCCTTTAAATAGCCCCCAAGTCCCCCGCTATCCCAGGGCTCTGGGGGCTATTTAAAGGGCCCAGGGCTCCCCTGCTTCTACCGCCCCTGCCCTTTAAATAGCCGCGGGAGCCCTGGGGAAGCAGCGGGGCTCCAGCTATTTAAAGGGCCAGGGCGGTAGAGGCAACGGGAGCCCCGGACTTTTTAAATAGCCCCCAGAGCCCCGCAGCCCTATCCCAGAGCTCCAGCAGTGGGGGTCTGGTGGCAATTTAAAGGGCCTGGGGCTCCGGCCCCTGCTGGGAGCCCTAGGTCCTTTAAATTGCCCCCTGGGGAAGCTGGGCCACCCTGGTACAGCGCACCGGCTCTTGCCGGTACACCGTACCCTGCTGTGACATACCGGGGGGGCGGGAACCCCTCGGGGATGGGGGGGCTGTCACACAGCTGGGCAATTTAACCCGGCTGGGCCGGGGTGACTGTCTCCCTGGAGCTGGGGTCTCAGCCCAGGTGACTCTCTGCCCTTCCCCCCAGTCGTCCCCGGGCGAGGTGGGAGCGCCCCACGTTGCGTTCCAGCCCCACATTCGCACCCACAAGTGCTGGTGGGTTCCAATCCCAGCTGAACATGCCCACTC
>NW_027053671.1:0-24985 GCF_011386835.1 Chrysemys picta bellii | reverse complement strand
GGCACTGCATCTCTAGCAAAACCAGTTTTGCATAGTCTCTAAGGGGCCACAGCCTGACACCAGGCACTGCATCTCTAGCAAACCAGTTTGCTAGTCTCTAAGGGGGCCACAGGCCTGACACCAGGCACTGCATCTCTAGCAAACCAGGTTTGCTAGTCTCTAAGGGGCCACAGGCCTGACACCAGGCACTGCATCTCTAGCAAACCAGGTTTGCTAGTCTCTAAGGGGCCACAGGCCTGACACCAGGCACTGCATCTCTAGCAAACCAGGTTTGCTAGTCTCTAAGGGGCCACAGGCCTGACACCCAGGCACTGCATCTCTAGCAAACCAGGTTGCTAGTCTCTAAGGGGCCACAGGCCTGACACCAGGCACTGCCATCTCTAGCAAACCAGTTTGCTAGTCTCTAAGGGGCCCACAGGCCTGACACCAGGCACTGCATCTCTAGCAAAACCAGGTTTGCTAGTCTCTAAGGGGCCACAGGCCTGACACCAGGCACTGCATCTCTAGCAAACCAGGTTTGCTAGTCTCTAAGGGGCCACAGGCCTGACACCAGGCACTGCATCTCTAGCAAACCAGGTTAGCACCCGTTTGCTAGTCTCTAAGGGGCCACAGGCCTGACACCAGGCACTGCATCTCTAGCAAACCAGGTTTGCTAGTCTCTAAGGGGCCACAGGCCTGACACCAGGCACTGCATCTCTAGCAAACCTGGTTTGCTAGTCTCTAAGGGCCACAGGCCTGACACCAGGCACTGCATCTCTAGCAAACCAGGTTTGCTAGTCTCTAAGGGGCCACAGGTCTCTGACACAAGGCACTGCATCGCTAGCAAACCAGGTTTGCTAGTCTCTAAGGGGCCACAGGTCTCTGACACAAGGCACTGCATCGCTAGCAAACCAGGTTTGCTAGTCTCTAAGGGGCCACAGGCCTCTGACACAAGGCACTGCATCTCTAGCAAACCAGGATTGCTAGTCTCTAAGGGGCCACAGGTCTCTGACACAAGGCACTGCATCTCTAGTAAACCAAGTTTGCTAGTCTCTAAGGGGCCACAGGCCTGTGACACAAGGCACTGCATCGCTAGCAAACCAAGTTTGCTAGTCTCTAAGGGGCCACAGGCCTGTGACACAAGGCACTGCATCGCTAGCAAACCAAGTTTGCTAGTCTCTAAGGGGCCACAGGCCTGTGACACAAGGCACTGCATCGCTAGCAAACCAAGTTTGCTAGTCTCTAAGGGGCCACAGGCCTGTGACACAAGGCACTGCATCGCTAGCAAACCAGGTTTGCTAGTCTCTAAGGGGCCACAGTCTCTGACACAAGGCACTGCATCGCTAGCAAACCAGGTTTGCTAGTCTCTAAGGGGCCACAGGTCTCTGACACAAGGCACTGCATCGCTAGCAAACAAGTTTGCTAGTCTCTAAGGGGCCCACAGGCCTGTGACACAAGGCAACTGCATCGCTAGCAAACCAAGTTTGCTAGTCTCTAAGGGGCCACAGGCCTGTGACACAAGGCACTGCATCTCTAGCAAACCAAGTTTGCTAGTCTCTAAGGGGCCACAGGTCTCTGACACAAGGCACTGCATCTCTAGCAAACCAGGTTTGCTAGTCTCTAAGGGGCCACAGGTCTGTGACACAAGCACTGCATCTCTAGCAAACCAGGTTTGCTAGTCTCTAAGGGGCCACAGGTCTGTGACACCAGGCACTGCATCTCTAGCAAACCAAGTTTGCTAGTCTCTAAGGGGCCACAGGTCTCTGACACAAGGCACTGCATCTCTAGTAAACCAAGTTTGCTAGTCTCTAAGGGGCCACAGGCCTGTGACACAAGGGCACTGCATCGCTAGCAAACCAGGTTTGCTAGTCTCTAAGGGGCCACAGGTCTCTGACACAAGGCACTGCATCGCTAGCAAACCAGGTTTGCTAGTCTCTAAGGGGCCACAGGTCTCTGACACAAGGCACTGCATCGCTAGCAAACCAAGGTTGCTAGTCTCTAAGGGGCCACAGGCCTGTGACACAAGGCACTGCATCGCTAGCAAACCAAGTTTGCTAGTCTCTAAGGGGCCACAGGCCTGTGACACAAGGCACTGCATCGCTAGCAAACCAAGTTTGCTAGTCTCTAAGGGGCCACAGGCCTGTGACACAAGGCACTGCATCGCTAGCAAACCAAGTTTGCTAGTCTCTAAGGGGCCACAGGCCTGTGACACAAGGCACTGCATCGCTAGCAAACCAGGTTTGCTAGTCTCTAAGGGGGCCACAGGTCTCTGACACAAGGCACTGCATCGCTAGCAAACCAGGTTTGCTAGTCTCTAAGGGGGCCACAGGTCTCTGACACAAGGCACTGCATCGCTAGCAAACCAAGTTTGCTAGTCTCTAAGGGGCCACAGGCCTGTGACACAAGGCACTGCATCGCTAGCAAACCAAGTTTGCTAGTCTCTAAGGGGCCACAGGCCTGTGACACAAGGCACTGCATCTCTAGCAAACCAAGTTTGCTAGTCTCTAAGGGGCCACAGGTCTCTGACACAAGGCACTGCATCTCTAGCAAACCAGGTTGCTAGTCTCTAAGGGGCCACAGGTCTGTGACACAAGGCACTGCATCTCTAGCAAACCAGGTTTGCTAGTCTCTAAGGGGCCACAGGTCTGTGACACCAGGCACTGCATCTCTAGCAAACCAAGTTTGCTAGTCTCTAAGGGGCCACAGGTCTCTGACACAAGGCACTGCATCTCTAGTAAACCAAGTTTGCTAGTCTCTAAGGGGCCACAGGCCTGTGACACAAGGCACTGCATCGCTAGCAAACCAGGTTTGCTAGTCTCTAAGGGGCCACAGGTCTGTGACACCAGGCACTGCATCTCTAGCAAACCAAGTTTGCTAGTCTCTAAGGGGCCACAGGTCTCTGACACAAGGCACTGCATCTCTAGTAAACCAAGTTTGCTAGTCTCTAAGGGGCCACAGGCCTGTGACACAAGGGCACTGCATCGCTAGCAAACCAGGTTGCTAGTCTCTAAGGGGCCACAGGTCTCTGACACAAGGCACTGCATCGCTAGCAAACCAGGTTTGCTAGTCTCTAAGGGGCCACAGGTCTCTGACACAAGGCACTGCATCGCTAGCAAACCAAGGTTGCTAGTCTCTAAGGGGCCACAGGCCTGTGACACAAGGCACTGCATCGCTAGCAAACCAAGTTTGCTAGTCTCTAAGGGGCCACAGGCCTGTGACACAAGGCACTGCATCTCTAGCAAACCAAGTTTGCTAGTCTCTAAGGGGCCACAGGTCTCTGACACAAGGCACTGCATTCGCTAGCAAACCAAGGTTGCTAGTCTCTAAGGGCCACAGGCCTGTGACACAAGGCACTGCATCGCTAGCAAACCAAGTTTGCTAGTCTCTAAGGGGCCACAGGCCTGTGACACAAGGCACTGCATCTCTAGCAAACCAGGTTTGCTAGTCTCTAAGGGGCCACAGGCCTGACACAGGCACTGCATCTCTAGCAAACCAGGTTTGCTAGTCTCTAAGGGGCCACAGGCCTCTGACACAAGGCACTGCATCTCTAGCAAACCAGGATTGCTAGTCTCTAAGGGGCCACAGGTCTCTGACACAAGGCACTGCATCTCTAGTAAACCAAGTTTGCTAGTCTCTAAGGGGCCACAGGCCTGTGACACAAGGCACTGCATCGCTAGCAAACCAGTTTGCTAGTCTCTAAGGGGCCACAGGCCTGTGACACAAGGCACTGCATCGCTAGCAACCAGGTTTGCTAGTCTCTAAGGGGCCACAGGTCTCTGACACAAGGGCACTGCATCGCTAGCAAACCAGGTTTGCTAGTCTCTAAGGGGCCACAGGTCTCTGACACAAGGCACTGCATCGCTAGCAAACCAAGTTTGCTAGTCTCTAAGGGGGCCACAGGCCTGTGACACAAGGCACGGCATCGCTAGCAAACCAAGTTTGCTAGTCTCTAAGGGGCCACAGGCCTGTGACACAAGGCACTGCATCGCTAGCAAACCAAGTTTGCTAGTCTCTAAGGGGCCACAGGTCTCTGACACAAGGCACTGCATCTCGCTAGCAAACCAGGTTTGCTAGTCTCTAAGGGGCCACAGGTCTGTGACACAAGGCACTGCATCTCTAGCAAACCAGGTTTGCTAGTCTCTAAGGGGCCACAGGTCTGTGACACCAGGCACTGCATCTCTAGCAAACCAAGTTTGCTAGTCTCTAAGGGGCCACAGGTCTCTGACACCAGGCACTGCATCTCTAGCAAACCAAGTTTGCTAGTCTCTAAGGGGCCACAGGTCTCTGACACCAGGCACTGCATCTCTAGCAAACCAGGTTTGCTAGTCTCTAAGGGGCCACAGGCCTGACACCAGGCACTGCATCTCTAGCAAACCAGGTTTGCTAGTCTCTAAGGGGCCACAGGCCTGACACCAGGCACTGCATCTCTAGCAAACCAGGTTTGCTAGTCTCTAAGGGGCCACAGGCCTGACACCAGGCCACTGCATCTCTAGCAAACCAGGTTTGCTAGTCTCTAAGGGGCCACAGGCCTGACACCAGGCACTGCATCTCTAGCAAACCAGGTTTGCTAGTCTCTAAGGGGCCACAGGCCTGACACCAGGCACTGCATCTCTAGCAAACCAGGTTTGCTAGTCTCTAAGGGGCCACAGGCCTGACACCAGGCACTGCATCTCTAGCAAACCAGGTTTGCTAGTCTCTAAGGGGCCACAGGCCTGACACCAGGCACTGCATCTCTAGCAAACCAGGTTTGCTAGTCTCTAAGGGGCCACAGGCCTGACACCAGGCACTGCATCTCTAGCAAACCAGGTTTGCTAGTCTCTAAGGGGCCACAGGCCTGACACCAGGCACTGCATCTCTAGCAAACCAGGTTTGCTAGTCTCTAAGGGGCCACAGGCCTGACACCAGGCACTGCATCTCTAGCAAACCAGGTTTGCTAGTCTCTAAGGGGCCACAGGCCTGACACCAGGCACTGCATCTCTAGCAAACCAGGTTTTGCTAGTCTCTAAGGGGCCACAGGCCTGACACCCAGGCACTGCATCTCTAGCAAACCAGGTTTGCTAGTCTCTAAGGGGCCACAGGCCTGACACCAGGCACTGCATCTCTAGCAAACCTGGTTTGCTAGTCTCTAAGGGGCCACAGGCCTGACACCAGGCACTGCATCTCTAGCAAACCAGGTTTGCTAGTCTCTAAGGGGCCACAGGTCTCTGACACAAGGCACTGCATCGCTAGCAAACCAGGTTTGCTAGTCTCTAAGGGGCCACAGGTCTCTGACACAAGGCACTGCATCGCTAGCAACCAGGTTTGCTAGTCTCTAAGGGCCACAGGCCTCTGACACAAGGCACTGCATCTCTAGCAAACCAGGATTGCTAGTCTCTAAGGGGCCACAGGTCTCTGACACAAGGCACTGCATCTCTAGTAAACCAAGTTTGCTAGTCTCTAAGGGGCCACAGGCCTGTGACACAAGGCACTGCATCGCTAGCAAACCAAGTTTGCTAGTCTCTAAGGGGCCACAGGCCTGTGACACAAGGCACTGCAATCTCTAGCAAACCAAGTTTGCTAGTCTCTAAGGGGCCACAGGTCTCTGACACAAGGCACTGCATCTCTAGCAAACCAGGTTTGCTAGTCTCTAAGGGGCCACAGGTCTGTGACACAAGGCACTGCATCTCTAGCAAACCAGGTTTGCTAGTCTCTAAGGGGCCACAGGTCTGTGACACCAGGCACTGCATCTCTAGCAAACCAAGTTTGCTAGTCTCTAAGGGGCCACAGGTCTCTGACACCAGGCACTGCATCTCTAGCAAACCAAGTTTGCTAGTCTCTAAGGGGCCACAGGTCTCTGACACCAGGCACTGCATCTCTAGCAAACCAGGTTTGCTAGTCTCCTAAGGGGCCACAGGTCTCTGACACCAGGCACTGCATCTCTAGCAAACCAGGTTTGCTAGTCTCTAAGGGGCCACAGGCCTGACACCAGGCACTGCATCTCTAGCAAACCAGGTTTGCTAGTCTCTAAGGGGCCACAGGCCTGACACCAGGCACTGCATCTCTAGCAAACCAGGTTTGCTAGTCTCTAAGGGGCCACAGGTCTCTGACACAAGGCACTGCATCTCTAGTAAACCAAGTTTGCTAGTCTCTAAGGGGCCACAGGCCTGTGACACAAGGCACTGCATCGCTAGCAACCAAGTTTGCTAGTCTCTAAGGGGCCACAGGCCTGTGACACAAGGCACTGCATCGCTAGCAAACCAAGTTTGCTAGTCTCTAAGGGGCCACAGGCCTGTGACACAAGGCACTGCATCGCTAGCAAACCAAGTTTGCTAGTCTCTAAGGGGCCACAGGCCTGTGACACAAGGCACTGCATCGCTAGCAAACCAGGTTTGCTAGTCTCTAAGGGGCCACAGGTCTCTGACACAAGGCACTGCATCGCTAGCAAACCAGGTTTGCTAGTCTCTAAGGGGGCCACAGGCCTCTGACACAAGGCACTGCATCTCTAGCAAACCAGGATTGCTAGTCTCTAAGGGGCCACAGGTCTCTGACACAAGGCACTGCATCTCTAGTAAAACCAAGTTTGCTAGTCTCTAAGGGGCCACAGGCCTGTGACACAAGGCACTGCATCGCTAGCAAACCAAGTTTGCTAGTCCTCTAAGGGGCCACAGGCCTGTGACACAAGGCACTGCATCGCTAGCAAACCAAGTTTGCTAGTCTCTAAGGGGCCACAGGCCTGTGACACAAGGCACTGCATCGCTAGCAAACCAAGTTTGCTAGTCTCTAAGGGGCCACAGGCCTGTGACACAAGGCACTGCATCGCTAGCAAACCAGGTTTGCTAGTCTCTAAGGGGCCACAGGTCTCTGACACAAGGCACTGCATCGCTAGCAAACCAGGTTTGCTAGTCTCTAAGGGGCCACAGGTCTCTGACACAAGGCACTGCATCGCTAGCAAACCAAGTTTGCTAGTCTCTAAGGGGCCACAGGCCTGTGACACAAGGCACTGCATCGCTAGCAAACCAAGTTTGCTAGTCTCTAAGGGGCCACAGGCCTGTGACACAAGGCACTGCATCTCTAGCAAACCAAGTTTGCTAGTCTCTAAGGGGCCACAGGTCTCTGACACAAGGCACTGCATCTCTAGCAAACCAGGTTTGCTAGTCTCTAAGGGGCCACAGGTCTGTGACACAAGGCACTGCATCTCTAGCAAACCAGGTTTGCTAGTCTCTAAGGGGCCACAGGTCTGTGACACCAGGCACTGCATCTCTAGCAAACCAAGTTTGCTAGTCTCTAAGGGGCCACAGGTCTCTGACACAAGGCACTGCATCTCTAGTAAACCAAGTTTGCTAGTCTCTAAGGGGCCACAGGCCTGTGACACAAGGCACTGCATCGCTAGCAAACCAGGTTTGCTAGTCTCTAAGGGGCCACAGGTCTCTGACACAAGGCACTGCATCGCTAGCAAACCAGGTTTGCTAGTCTCTAAGGGGCCACAGGTCTCTGACACAAGGCACTGCATCGCTAGCAAACCAAGGTTGCTAGTCTCTAAGGGGCCACAGGCCTGTGACACAAGGCACTGCATCGCTAGCAAACCAAGTTTGCTAGTCTCTAAGGGGCCACAGGCCTGTGACACAAGGCACTGCATCGCTAGCAAACCAAGTTTGCTAGTCTCTAAGGGGCCACAGGCCTGTGACACAAGGCACTGCATCGCTAGCAAACCAAGTTTGCTAGTCTCTAAGGGGCCACAGGCCTGTGACACAAGGCACTGCATCGCTAGCAAACCAGGTTTGCTAGTCTCTAAGGGGCCACAGGTCTCTGACACAAGGCACTGCATCGCTAGCAAACCAGGTTTGCTAGTCTCTAAGGGGCCACAGGTCTCTGACACAAGGCACTGCATCGCTAGCAAACCAAGTTTGCTAGTCTCTAAGGGGCCACAGGCCTGTGACACAAGGCACTGCATCGCTAGCAAACCAAGTTTGCTAGTCTCTAAGGGGCCACAGGCCTGTGACACAAGGCACTGCATCTCTAGCAAACCAAGTTTGCTAGTCTCTAAGGGGCCACAGGTCTCTGACACAAGGCACTGCATCTCTAGCAAACCAGGTTTGCTAGTCTCTAAGGGGCCACAGGTCTGTGACACAAGGCACTGCATCTCTAGCAAACCAGGTTTGCTAGTCTCTAAGGGGCCACAGGTCTGTGACACCAGGCACTGCATCTCTAGCAAACCAAGTTTGCTAGTCTCTAAGGGGCCACAGGTCTCTGACACAAGGCACTGCATCTCTAGTAAACCAAGTTTGCTAGTCTCTAAGGGGCCACAGGCCTGTGACACAAGGCACTGCATCGCTAGCAAACCAGGTTTGCTAGTCTCTAAGGGGCCACAGGTCTCTGACACAAGGCACTGCATCGCTAGCAAACCAGGTTTGCTAGTCTCTAAGGGGCCACAGGTCTCTGACACAAGGCACTGCATCTCTAGCAAACCAGGTTTGCTAGTCTCTAAGGGGCCACAGGCCTGACACCAGGCACTGCATCTCTAGCAAACCAGGTTTGCTAGTCTCTAAGGGGCCACAGGCCTGACACCAGGCACTGCATCTCTAGCAAACCAGGTTTGCTAGTCTCTAAGGGGCCACAGGCCTGACACCAGGCACTGCATCTCTAGCAAACCAGGTTTGCTAGTCTCTAAGGGGCCACAGGCCTGACACCAGGCACTGCATCTCTAGCAAACCAGGTTTGCTAGTCTCTAAGGGGCCACAGGCCTGACACCAGGCACTGCATCTCTAGCAAACCAGGTTTGCTAGTCTCTAAGGGGCCACAGGCCTGACACCAGGCACTGCATCTCTAGCAAACCAGGTTTGCTAGTCTCTAAGGGGCCACAGGCCTGACACCAGGCACTGCATCTCTAGCAAACCTGGTTTGCTAGTCTCTAAGGGGCCACAGGCCTGACACCAGGCACTGCATCTCTAGCAAACCAGGTTTGCTAGTCTCTAAGGGGCCACAGGTCTCTGACACAAGGCACTGCATCGCTAGCAAACCAGGTTTGCTAGTCTCTAAGGGGCCACAGGTCTCTGACACAAGGCACTGCATCGCTAGCAAACCAGGTTTGCTAGTCTCTAAGGGGCCACAGGCCTCTGACACAAGGCACTGCATCTCTAGCAAACCAGGATTGCTAGTCTCTAAGGGGCCACAGGTCTCTGACACAAGGCACTGCATCTCTAGTAAACCAAGTTTGCTAGTCTCTAAGGGGCCACAGGCCTGTGACACAAGGCACTGCATCGCTAGCAAACCAAGTTTGCTAGTCTCTAAGGGGCCACAGGCCTGTGACACAAGGCACTGCATCTCTAGCAAACCAAGTTTGCTAGTCTCTAAGGGGCCACAGGTCTCTGACACAAGGCACTGCATCTCTAGCAAACCAGGTTTGCTAGTCTCTAAGGGGCCACAGGTCTGTGACACAAGGCACTGCATCTCTAGCAAACCAGGTTTGCTAGTCTCTAAGGGGCCACAGGTCTGTGACACCAGGCACTGCATCTCTAGCAAACCAAGTTTGCTAGTCTCTAAGGGGCCACAGGTCTCTGACACCAGGCACTGCATCTCTAGCAAACCAAGTTTGCTAGTCTCTAAGGGGCCACAGGTCTCTGACACCAGGCACTGCATCTCTAGCAAACCAGGTTTGCTAGTCTCTAAGGGGCCACAGGTCTCTGACACCAGGCACTGCATCTCTAGCAAACCAGGTTTGCTAGTCTCTAAGGGGCCACAGGCCTGACACCAGGCACTGCATCTCTAGCAAACCAGGTTTGCTAGTCTCTAAGGGGCCACAGGCCTGACACCAGGCACTGCATCTCTAGCAAACCAGGTTTGCTAGTCTCTAAGGGGTCACAGGCCTCTGACACAAGGCACTACATCTCTAGCAAACCAGGATTGCTAGTCTCTAAGGGGCCACAGGTCTCTGACACAAGGCACTGCATCTCTAGTAAACCAAGTTTGCTAGTCTCTAAGGGGCCACAGGCCTGTGACACAAGGCACTGCATCGCTAGCAAACCAAGTTTGCTAGTCTCTAAGGGGCCACAGGCCTGTGACACAAGGCACTGCATCGCTAGCAAACCAAGTTTGCTAGTCTCTAAGGGGCCACAGGCCTGTGACACAAGGCACTGCATCGCTAGCAAACCAAGTTTGCTAGTCTCTAAGGGGCCACAGGCCTGTGACACAAGGCACTGCATCGCTAGCAAACCAGGTTTGCTAGTCTCTAAGGGGCCACAGGTCTCTGACACAAGGCACTGCATCGCTAGCAAACCAGGTTTGCTAGTCTCTAAGGGGCCACAGGCCTCTGACACAAGGCACTGCATCTCTAGCAAACCAGGATTGCTAGTCTCTAAGGGGCCACAGGTCTCTGACACAAGGCACTGCATCTCTAGTAAACCAAGTTTGCTAGTCTCTAAGGGGCCACAGGCCTGTGACACAAGGCACTGCATCGCTAGCAAACCAAGTTTGCTAGTCTCTAAGGGGCCACAGGCCTGTGACACAAGGCACTGCATCGCTAGCAAACCAAGTTTGCTAGTCTCTAAGGGGCCACAGGCCTGTGACACAAGGCACTGCATCGCTAGCAAACCAAGTTTGCTAGTCTCTAAGGGGCCACAGGCCTGTGACACAAGGCACTGCATCGCTAGCAAACCAGGTTTGCTAGTCTCTAAGGGGCCACAGGTCTCTGACACAAGGCACTGCATCGCTAGCAAACCAGGTTTGCTAGTCTCTAAGGGGCCACAGGTCTCTGACACAAGGCACTGCATCGCTAGCAAACCAAGTTTGCTAGTCTCTAAGGGGCCACAGGCCTGTGACACAAGGCACTGCATCGCTAGCAAACCAAGTTTGCTAGTCTCTAAGGGGCCACAGGCCTGTGACACAAGGCACTGCATCTCTAGCAAACCAAGTTTGCTAGTCTCTAAGGGGCCACAGGTCTCTGACACAAGGCACTGCATCTCTAGCAAACCAGGTTTGCTAGTCTCTAAGGGGCCACAGGTCTGTGACACAAGGCACTGCATCTCTAGCAAACCAGGTTTGCTAGTCTCTAAGGGGCCACAGGTCTGTGACACCAGGCACTGCATCTCTAGCAAACCAAGTTTGCTAGTCTCTAAGGGGCCACAGGTCTCTGACACAAGGCACTGCATCTCTAGTAAACCAAGTTTGCTAGTCTCTAAGGGGCCACAGGCCTGTGACACAAGGCACTGCATCGCTAGCAAACCAGGTTTGCTAGTCTCTAAGGGGCCACAGGTCTCTGACACAAGGCACTGCATCGCTAGCAAACCAGGTTTGCTAGTCTCTAAGGGGCCACAGGTCTCTGACACAAGGCACTGCATCGCTAGCAAACCAAGGTTGCTAGTCTCTAAGGGGCCACAGGCCTGTGACACAAGGCACTGCATCGCTAGCAAACCAAGTTTGCTAGTCTCTAAGGGGCCACAGGCCTGTGACACAAGGCACTGCATCGCTAGCAAACCAAGTTTGCTAGTCTCTAAGGGGCCACAGGCCTGTGACACAAGGCACTGCATCGCTAGCAAACCAAGTTTGCTAGTCTCTAAGGGGCCACAGGCCTGTGACACAAGGCACTGCATCGCTAGCAAACCAGGTTTGCTAGTCTCTAAGGGGCCACAGGTCTCTGACACAAGGCACTGCATCGCTAGCAAACCAGGTTTGCTAGTCTCTAAGGGGCCACAGGTCTCTGACACAAGGCACTGCATCGCTAGCAAACCAAGTTTGCTAGTCTCTAAGGGGCCACAGGCCTGTGACACAAGGCACTGCATCGCTAGCAAACCAAGTTTGCTAGTCTCTAAGGGGCCACAGGCCTGTGACACAAGGCACTGCATCTCTAGCAAACCAAGTTTGCTAGTCTCTAAGGGGCCACAGGTCTCTGACACAAGGCACTGCATCTCTAGCAAACCAGGTTTGCTAGTCTCTAAGGGGCCACAGGTCTGTGACACAAGGCACTGCATCTCTAGCAAACCAGGTTTGCTAGTCTCTAAGGGGCCACAGGTCTGTGACACCAGGCACTGCATCTCTAGCAAACCAAGTTTGCTAGTCTCTAAGGGGCCACAGGTCTCTGACACAAGGCACTGCATCTCTAGTAAACCAAGTTTGCTAGTCTCTAAGGGGCCACAGGCCTGTGACACAAGGCACTGCATCGCTAGCAAACCAGGTTTGCTAGTCTCTAAGGGGCCACAGGTCTCTGACACAAGGCACTGCATCGCTAGCAAACCAGGTTTGCTAGTCTCTAAGGGGCCACAGGTCTCTGACACAAGGCACTGCATCGCTAGCAAACCAAGGTTGCTAGTCTCTAAGGGGCCACAGGCCTGTGACACAAGGCACTGCATCGCTAGCAAACCAAGTTTGCTAGTCTCTAAGGGGCCACAGGCCTGTGACACAAGGCACTGCATCTCTAGCAAACCAAGTTTGCTAGTCTCTAAGGGGCCACAGGTCTCTGACACAAGGCACTGCATCGCTAGCAAACCAAGGTTGCTAGTCTCTAAGGGGCCACAGGCCTGTGACACAAGGCACTGCATCGCTAGCAAACCAAGTTTGCTAGTCTCTAAGGGGCCACAGGCCTGTGACACAAGGCACTGCATCTCTAGCAAACCAGGTTTGCTAGTCTCTAAGGGGCCACAGGCCTGACACCAGGCACTGCATCTCTAGCAAACCAGGTTTGCTAGTCTCTAAGGGGCCACAGGCCTCTGACACAAGGCACTGCATCTCTAGCAAACCAGGATTGCTAGTCTCTAAGGGGCCACAGGTCTCTGACACAAGGCACTGCATCTCTAGTAAACCAAGTTTGCTAGTCTCTAAGGGGCCACAGGCCTGTGACACAAGGCACTGCATCGCTAGCAAACCAAGTTTGCTAGTCTCTAAGGGGCCACAGGCCTGTGACACAAGGCACTGCATCGCTAGCAAACCAGGTTTGCTAGTCTCTAAGGGGCCACAGGTCTCTGACACAAGGCACTGCATCGCTAGCAAACCAGGTTTGCTAGTCTCTAAGGGGCCACAGGTCTCTGACACAAGGCACTGCATCGCTAGCAAACCAAGTTTGCTAGTCTCTAAGGGGCCACAGGCCTGTGACACAAGGCACTGCATCGCTAGCAAACCAAGTTTGCTAGTCTCTAAGGGGCCACAGGCCTGTGACACAAGGCACTGCATCGCTAGCAAACCAAGTTTGCTAGTCTCTAAGGGGCCACAGGTCTCTGACACAAGGCACTGCATCTCTAGCAAACCAGGTTTGCTAGTCTCTAAGGGGCCACAGGTCTGTGACACAAGGCACTGCATCTCTAGCAAACCAGGTTTGCTAGTCTCTAAGGGGCCACAGGTCTGTGACACCAGGCACTGCATCTCTAGCAAACCAAGTTTGCTAGTCTCTAAGGGGCCACAGGTCTCTGACACCAGGCACTGCATCTCTAGCAAACCAAGTTTGCTAGTCTCTAAGGGGCCACAGGTCTCTGACACCAGGCACTGCATCTCTAGCAAACCAGGTTTGCTAGTCTCTAAGGGGCCACAGGCCTGACACCAGGCACTGCATCTCTAGCAAACCAGGTTTGCTAGTCTCTAAGGGGCCACAGGCCTGACACCAGGCACTGCATCTCTAGCAAACCAGGTTTGCTAGTCTCTAAGGGGCCACAGGCCTGACACCAGGCACTGCATCTCTAGCAAACCAGGTTTGCTAGTCTCTAAGGGGCCACAGGCCTGACACCAGGCACTGCATCTCTAGCAAACCAGGTTTGCTAGTCTCTAAGGGGCCACAGGCCTGACACCAGGCACTGCATCTCTAGCAAACCAGGTTTGCTAGTCTCTAAGGGGCCACAGGCCTGACACCAGGCACTGCATCTCTAGCAAACCAGGTTTGCTAGTCTCTAAGGGGCCACAGGCCTGACACCAGGCACTGCATCTCTAGCAAACCAGGTTTGCTAGTCTCTAAGGGGCCACAGGCCTGACACCAGGCACTGCATCTCTAGCAAACCAGGTTTGCTAGTCTCTAAGGGGCCACAGGCCTGACACCAGGCACTGCATCTCTAGCAAACCAGGTTTGCTAGTCTCTAAGGGGCCACAGGCCTGACACCAGGCACTGCATCTCTAGCAAACCAGGTTTGCTAGTCTCTAAGGGGCCACAGGCCTGACACCAGGCACTGCATCTCTAGCAAACCAGGTTTGCTAGTCTCTAAGGGGCCACAGGCCTGACACCAGGCACTGCATCTCTAGCAAACCAGGTTTGCTAGTCTCTAAGGGGCCACAGGCCTGACACCAGGCACTGCATCTCTAGCAAACCAGGTTTGCTAGTCTCTAAGGGGCCACAGGCCTGACACCAGGCACTGCATCTCTAGCAAACCAGGTTTGCTAGTCTCTAAGGGGCCACAGGCCTGACACCAGGCACTGCATCTCTAGCAAACCTGGTTTGCTAGTCTCTAAGGGGCCACAGGCCTGACACCAGGCACTGCATCTCTAGCAAACCAGGTTTGCTAGTCTCTAAGGGGCCACAGGTCTCTGACACAAGGCACTGCATCGCTAGCAAACCAGGTTTGCTAGTCTCTAAGGGGCCACAGGTCTCTGACACAAGGCACTGCATCGCTAGCAAACCAGGTTTGCTAGTCTCTAAGGGGCCACAGGCCTCTGACACAAGGCACTGCATCTCTAGCAAACCAGGATTGCTAGTCTCTAAGGGGCCACAGGTCTCTGACACAAGGCACTGCATCTCTAGTAAACCAAGTTTGCTAGTCTCTAAGGGGCCACAGGCCTGTGACACAAGGCACTGCATCGCTAGCAAACCAAGTTTGCTAGTCTCTAAGGGGCCACAGGCCTGTGACACAAGGCACTGCATCTCTAGCAAACCAAGTTTGCTAGTCTCTAAGGGGCCACAGGTCTCTGACACAAGGCACTGCATCTCTAGCAAACCAGGTTTGCTAGTCTCTAAGGGGCCACAGGTCTGTGACACAAGGCACTGCATCTCTAGCAAACCAGGTTTGCTAGTCTCTAAGGGGCCACAGGTCTGTGACACCAGGCACTGCATCTCTAGCAAACCAAGTTTGCTAGTCTCTAAGGGGCCACAGGTCTCTGACACCAGGCACTGCATCTCTAGCAAACCAAGTTTGCTAGTCTCTAAGGGGCCACAGGTCTCTGACACCAGGCACTGCATCTCTAGCAAACCAGGTTTGCTAGTCTCTAAGGGGCCACAGGTCTCTGACACCAGGCACTGCATCTCTAGCAAACCAGGTTTGCTAGTCTCTAAGGGGCCACAGGCCTGACACCAGGCACTGCATCTCTAGCAAACCAGGTTTGCTAGTCTCTAAGGGGCCACAGGCCTGACACCAGGCACTGCATCTCTAGCAAACCAGGTTTGCTAGTCTCTAAGGGGTCACAGGCCTCTGACACAAGGCACTACATCTCTAGCAAACCAGGATTGCTAGTCTCTAAGGGGCCACAGGTCTCTGACACAAGGCACTGCATCTCTAGTAAACCAAGTTTGCTAGTCTCTAAGGGGCCACAGGCCTGTGACACAAGGCACTGCATCGCTAGCAAACCAAGTTTGCTAGTCTCTAAGGGGCCACAGGCCTGTGACACAAGGCACTGCATCGCTAGCAAACCAAGTTTGCTAGTCTCTAAGGGGCCACAGGCCTGTGACACAAGGCACTGCATCGCTAGCAAACCAAGTTTGCTAGTCTCTAAGGGGCCACAGGCCTGTGACACAAGGCACTGCATCGCTAGCAAACCAGGTTTGCTAGTCTCTAAGGGGCCACAGGTCTCTGACACAAGGCACTGCATCGCTAGCAAACCAGGTTTGCTAGTCTCTAAGGGGCCACAGGTCTCTGACACAAGGCACTGCATCGCTAGCAAACCAAGTTTGCTAGTCTCTAAGGGGCCACAGGCCTGTGACACAAGGCACTGCATCGCTAGCAAACCAAGTTTGCTAGTCTCTAAGGGGCCACAGGCCTGTGACACAACGCACTGCATCTCTAGCAAACCAAGTTTGCTAGTCTCTAAGGGGCCACAGGTCTCTGACACAAGGCACTGCATCTCTAGCAAACCAGGTTTGCTAGTCTCTAAGGGGCCACAGGTCTGTGACACAAGGCACTGCATCTCTAGCAAACCAGGTTTGCTAGTCTCTAAGGGGCCACAGGTCTGTGAAACCAGGCACTGCATCTCTAGCAAACCAAGTTTGCTAGTCTCTAAGGGGCCACAGGTCTCTGACACCAGGCACTGCATCTCTAGCAAACCAAGTTTGCTAGTCTCTAAGGGGCCACAGGTCTCTGACACCAGGCACTGCATCTCTAGCAAACCAGGTTTGCTAGTCTCTAAGGGGCCACAGGTCTGACACCAGGCACTGCATCTCTAGCAAACCAGGTTTGCTAGTCTCTAAGGGGCCACAGGCCTGACACCAGGCACTGCATCTCTAGCAAACCAGGTTTGCTAGTCTCTAAGGGGCCACAGGCCTGACACCAGGCACTGCATCTCTAGCAAACCAGGTTTGCTAGTCTCTAAGGGGCCACAGGCCTGACACCAGGCACTGCATCTCTAGCAAACCAGGTTTGCTAGTCTCTAAGGGGCCACAGGCCTGACACCAGGCACTGCATCTCTAGCAAACCAGGTTTGCTAGTCTCTAAGGGGCCACAGGCCTGACACCAGGCACTGCATCTCTAGCAAACCAGGTTTGCTAGTCTCTAAGGGGCCACAGGTCTCTGACACAAGGCACTGCATCGCTAGCAAACCAAGTTTGCTAGTCTCTAAGGGGCCACAGGTCTCTGACACAAGGCACTGCATCTCTAGCAAACCAAGTTTGCTAGTCTCTAAGGGGCCACAGGTCTGTGACACAAGGCACTGCATCGCTAGCAAACCAAGTTTGCTAGTCTCTAAGGGGCCACAGGCCTGACACCAGGCACTGCATCTCTAGCAAACCAAGTTTGCTAGTCTCTAAGGTGCCACAGGTCTGTGACACCAGGCACTGCATCTCTAGCAAACCAGGTTTGCTAGTCTCTAAGGGGCCACAGGCCTGACACCAGGCACTGCATCTCTAGCAAACCAGGTTTGCTAGTCTCTAAGGGGCCACAGGTCTCTGACACAAGGCACTGCATCGCTAGCAAACCAAGTTTGCTAGTCTCTAAGGGGCCACAGGTCTCTGACACAAGGCACTGCATCTCTAGCAAACCAAGTTTGCTAGTCTCTAAGGGGCCACAGGTCTCTGACACAAGGCACTGCATCTCTAGCAAACCAAGTTTGCTAGTCTCTAAGGGGCCACAGGTCTCTGACACCAGGCACTGCATCTCTAGCAAACCAGGTTTGCTAGTCTCTAAGGGGCCACAGGTCTCTGACACCAGGCACTGCATCTCTAGCAAACCAGGTTTGCTAGTCTCTAAGGGGCCACAGGCCTGACACCAGGCACTGCATCTCTAGCAAACCAGGTTTGCTAGTCTCTAAGGGGCCACAGGCCTGACACCAGGCACTGCATCTCTAGCAAACCAGGTTTGCTAGTCTCTAAGGGGCCACAGGCCTGACACCAGGCACTGCATCTCTAGCAAACCAGGTTTGCTAGTCTCTAAGGGGCCACAGGCCTGACACCAGGCACTGCATCTCTAGCAAACCAGGTTTGCTAGTCTCTAAGGGGCCACAGGTCTCTGACACAAGGCACTGCATCGCTAGCAAACCAAGTTTGCTAGTCTCTAAGGGGCCACAGGTCTGTGAAACCAGGCACTGCATCTCTAGCAAACCAAGTTTGCTAGTCTCTAAGGGGCCACAGGTCTCTGACACCAGGCACTGCATCTCTAGCAAACCAAGTTTGCTAGTCTCTAAGGGGCCACAGGTCTCTGACACCAGGCACTGCATCTCTAGCAAACCAGGTTTGCTAGTCTCTAAGGGGCCACAGGTCTGACACCAGGCACTGCATCTCTAGCAAACCAGGTTTGCTAGTCTCTAAGGGGCCACAGGTCTGACACCAGGCACTGCATCTCTAGCAAACCAAGTTTGCTAGTCTCTAAGGGGCCACAGGTCTCTGACACCAGGCACTGCATCTCTAGCAAACCAGGTTTGCTAGTCTCTAAGGGGCCACAGGTCTCTGACACCAGGCACTGCATCTCTAGCAAACCAGGTTTGCTAGTCTCTAAGGGGCCACAGGCCTGACACCAGGCACTGCATCTCTAGCAAACCAGGTTTGCTAGTCTCTAAGGGGCCACAGGCCTGACACCAGGCACTGCATCTCTAGCAAACCAGGTTTGCTAGTCTCTAAGGGGTCACAGGCCTCTGACACAAGGCACTACATCTCTAGCAAACCAGGATTGCTAGTCTCTAAGGGGCCACAGGTCTCTGACACAAGGCACTGCATCTCTAGTAAACCAAGTTTGCTAGTCTCTAAGGGGCCACAGGCCTGTGACACAAGGCACTGCATCGCTAGCAAACCAAGTTTGCTAGTCTCTAAGGGGCCACAGGCCTGTGACACAAGGCACTGCATCGCTAGCAAACCAAGTTTGCTAGTCTCTAAGGGGCCACAGGCCTGTGACACAAGGCACTGCATCGCTAGCAAACCAAGTTTGCTAGTCTCTAAGGGGCCACAGGCCTGTGACACAAGGCACTGCATCGCTAGCAAACCAGGTTTGCTAGTCTCTAAGGGGCCACAGGTCTCTGACACAAGGCACTGCATCGCTAGCAAACCAGGTTTGCTAGTCTCTAAGGGGCCACAGGTCTCTGACACAAGGCACTGCATCGCTAGCAAACCAAGTTTGCTAGTCTCTAAGGGGCCACAGGCCTGTGACACAAGGCACTGCATCGCTAGCAAACCAAGTTTGCTAGTCTCTAAGGGGCCACAGGCCTGTGACACAACGCACTGCATCTCTAGCAAACCAAGTTTGCTAGTCTCTAAGGGGCCACAGGTCTCTGACACAAGGCACTGCATCTCTAGCAAACCAGGTTTGCTAGTCTCTAAGGGGCCACAGGTCTGTGACACAAGGCACTGCATCTCTAGCAAACCAGGTTTGCTAGTCTCTAAGGGGCCACAGGTCTGTGAAACCAGGCACTGCATCTCTAGCAAACCAAGTTTGCTAGTCTCTAAGGGGCCACAGGTCTCTGACACCAGGCACTGCATCTCTAGCAAACCAAGTTTGCTAGTCTCTAAGGGGCCACAGGTCTCTGACACCAGGCACTGCATCTCTAGCAAACCAGGTTTGCTAGTCTCTAAGGGGCCACAGGCCTGACACCAGGCACTGCATCTCTAGCAAACCAGGTTTGCTAGTCTCTAAGGGGCCACAGGCCTGACACCAGGCACTGCATCTCTAGCAAACCAGGTTTGCTAGTCTCTAAGGGGCCACAGGCCTGACACCAGGCACTGCATCTCTAGCAAACCAGGTTTGCTAGTCTCTAAGGGGCCACAGGCCTGACACCAGGCACTGCATCTCTAGCAAACCAGGTTTGCTAGTCTCTAAGGGGCCACAGGCCTGACACCAGGCACTGCATCTCTAGCAAACCTGGTTTGCTAGTCTCTAAGGGGCCACAGGCCTGACACCAGGCACTGCATCTCTAGCAAACCAGGTTTGCTAGTCTCTAAGGGGCCACAGGTCTCTGACACAAGGCACTGCATCGCTAGCAAACCAGGTTTGCTAGTCTCTAAGGGGCCACAGGTCTCTGACACAAGGCACTGCATCGCTAGCAAACCAGGTTTGCTAGTCTCTAAGGGGCCACAGGCCTCTGACACAAGGCACTGCATCTCTAGCAAACCAGGATTGCTAGTCTCTAAGGGGCCACAGGTCTCTGACACAAGGCACTGCATCTCTAGTAAACCAAGTTTGCTAGTCTCTAAGGGGCCACAGGCCTGTGACACAAGGCACTGCATCGCTAGCAAACCAAGTTTGCTAGTCTCTAAGGGGCCACAGGCCTGTGACACAAGGCACTGCATCGCTAGCAAACCAAGTTTGCTAGTCTCTAAGGGGCCACAGGCCTGTGACACAAGGCACTGCATCGCTAGCAAACCAAGTTTGCTAGTCTCTAAGGGGCCACAGGCCTGTGACACAAGGCACTGCATCGCTAGCAAACCAGGTTTGCTAGTCTCTAAGGGGCCACAGGTCTCTGACACAAGGCACTGCATCGCTAGCAAACCAGGTTTGCTAGTCTCTAAGGGGCCACAGGTCTCTGACACAAGGCACTGCATCGCTAGCAAACCAAGTTTGCTAGTCTCTAAGGGGCCACAGGCCTGTGACACAAGGCACTGCATCGCTAGCAAACCAAGTTTGCTAGTCTCTAAGGGGCCACAGGCCTGTGACACAAGGCACTGCATCTCTAGCAAACCAAGTTTGCTAGTCTCTAAGGGGCCACAGGTCTCTGACACAAGGCACTGCATCTCTAGCAAACCAGGTTTGCTAGTCTCTAAGGGGCCACAGGTCTGTGACACAAGGCACTGCATCTCTAGCAAACCAGGTTTGCTAGTCTCTAAGGGGCCACAGGTCTGTGACACCAGGCACTGCATCTCTAGCAAACCAAGTTTGCTAGTCTCTAAGGGGCCACAGGTCTCTGACACAAGGCACTGCATCTCTAGTAAACCAAGTTTGCTAGTCTCTAAGGGGCCACAGGCCTGTGACACAAGGCACTGCATCGCTAGCAAACCAGGTTTGCTAGTCTCTAAGGGGCCACAGGTCTCTGACACAAGGCACTGCATCGCTAGCAAACCAGGTTTGCTAGTCTCTAAGGGGCCACAGGTCTCTGACACAAGGCACTGCATCGCTAGCAAACCAAGGTTGCTAGTCTCTAAGGGGCCACAGGCCTGTGACACAAGGCACTGCATCGCTAGCAAACCAAGTTTGCTAGTCTCTAAGGGGCCACAGGCCTGTGACACAAGGCACTGCATCGCTAGCAAACCAAGTTTGCTAGTCTCTAAGGGGCCACAGGCCTGTGACACAAGGCACTGCATCGCTAGCAAACCAAGTTTGCTAGTCTCTAAGGGGCCACAGGCCTGTGACACAAGGCACTGCATCGCTAGCAAACCAGGTTTGCTAGTCTCTAAGGGGCCACAGGTCTCTGACACAAGGCACTGCATCGCTAGCAAACCAGGTTTGCTAGTCTCTAAGGGGCCACAGGTCTCTGACACAAGGCACTGCATCGCTAGCAAACCAAGTTTGCTAGTCTCTAAGGGGCCACAGGCCTGTGACACAAGGCACTGCATCGCTAGCAAACCAAGTTTGCTAGTCTCTAAGGGGCCACAGGCCTGTGACACAAGGCACTGCATCTCTAGCAAACCAAGTTTGCTAGTCTCTAAGGGGCCACAGGTCTCTGACACAAGGCACTGCATCTCTAGCAAACCAGGTTTGCTAGTCTCTAAGGGGCCACAGGTCTGTGACACAAGGCACTGCATCTCTAGCAAACCAGGTTTGCTAGTCTCTAAGGGGCCACAGGTCTGTGACACCAGGCACTGCATCTCTAGCAAACCAAGTTTGCTAGTCTCTAAGGGGCCACAGGTCTCTGACACAAGGCACTGCATCTCTAGCAAACCAGGTTTGCTAGTCTCTAAGGGGCCACAGGTCTGTGACACAAGGCACTGCATCTCTAGCAAACCAGGTTTGCTAGTCTCTAAGGGGCCACAGGTCTGTGAAACCAGGCACTGCATCTCTAGCAAACCAAGTTTGCTAGTCTCTAAGGGGCCACAGGTCTCTGACACCAGGCACTGCATCTCTAGCAAACCAAGTTTGCTAGTCTCTAAGGGGCCACAGGTCTCTGACACCAGGCACTGCATCTCTAGCAAACCAGGTTTGCTAGTCTCTAAGGGGCCACAGGTCTGACACCAGGCACTGCATCTCTAGCAAACCAGGTTTGCTAGTCTCTAAGGGGCCACAGGCCTGACACCAGGCACTGCATCTCTAGCAAACCAGGTTTGCTAGTCTCTAAGGGGCCACAGGCCTGACACCAGGCACTGCATCTCTAGCAAACCAGGTTTGCTAGTCTCTAAGGGGCCACAGGCCTGACACCAGGCACTGCATCTCTAGCAAACCAGGTTTGCTAGTCTCTAAGGGGCCACAGGCCTGACACCAGGCACTGCATCTCTAGCAAACCAGGTTTGCTAGTCTCTAAGGGGCCACAGGCCTGACACCAGGCACTGCATCTCTAGCAAACCAGGTTTGCTAGTCTCTAAGGGGCCACAGGTCTCTGACACAAGGCACTGCATCGCTAGCAAACCAAGTTTGCTAGTCTCTAAGGGGCCACAGGTCTCTGACACAAGGCACTGCATCTCTAGCAAACCAAGTTTGCTAGTCTCTAAGGGGCCACAGGTCTGTGACACAAGGCACTGCATCGCTAGCAAACCAAGTTTGCTAGTCTCTAAGGGGCCACAGGCCTGACACCAGGCACTGCATCTCTAGCAAACCAAGTTTGCTAGTCTCTAAGGTGCCACAGGTCTGTGACACCAGGCACTGCATCTCTAGCAAACCAGGTTTGCTAGTCTCTAAGGGGCCACAGGCCTGACACCAGGCACTGCATCTCTAGCAAACCAGGTTTGCTAGTCTCTAAGGGGCCACAGGTCTCTGACACAAGGCACTGCATCGCTAGCAAACCAAGTTTGCTAGTCTCTAAGGGGCCACAGGTCTCTGACACAAGGCACTGCATCTCTAGCAAACCAAGTTTGCTAGTCTCTAAGGGGCCACAGGTCTCTGACACAAGGCACTGCATCTCTAGCAAACCAAGTTTGCTAGTCTCTAAGGGGCCACAGGTCTCTGACACCAGGCACTGCATCTCTAGCAAACCAGGTTTGCTAGTCTCTAAGGGGCCACAGGTCTCTGACACCAGGCACTGCATCTCTAGCAAACCAGGTTTGCTAGTCTCTAAGGGGCCACAGGCCTGACACCAGGCACTGCATCTCTAGCAAACCAGGTTTGCTAGTCTCTAAGGGGCCACAGGCCTGACACCAGGCACTGCATCTCTAGCAAACCAGGTTTGCTAGTCTCTAAGGGGCCACAGGCCTGACACCAGGCACTGCATCTCTAGCAAACCAGGTTTGCTAGTCTCTAAGGGGCCACAGGCCTGACACCAGGCACTGCATCTCTAGCAAACCAGGTTTGCTAGTCTCTAAGGGGCCACAGGTCTCTGACACAAGGCACTGCATCGCTAGCAAACCAAGTTTGCTAGTCTCTAAGGGGCCACAGGTCTGTGAAACCAGGCACTGCATCTCTAGCAAACCAAGTTTGCTAGTCTCTAAGGGGCCACAGGTCTCTGACACCAGGCACTGCATCTCTAGCAAACCAAGGTTGCTAGTCTCTAAGGGGCCACAGGTCTCTGACACCAGGCACTGCATCTCTAGCAAACCAGGTTTGCTAGTCTCTAAGGGGCCACAGGTCTGACACCAGGCACTGCATCTCTAGCAAACCAGGTTTGCTAGTCTCTAAGGGGCCACAGGTCTGACACCAGGCACTGCATCTCTAGCAAACCAAGTTTGCTAGTCTCTAAGGGGCCACAGGTCTCTGACACCAGGCACTGCATCTCTAGCAAACCAGGTTTGCTAGTCTCTAAGGGGCCACAGGTCTCTGACACCAGGCACTGCATCTCTAGCAAACCAGGTTTGCTAGTCTCTAAGGGGCCACAGGTCTCTGACACAAGGCACTGCATCGCTAGCAAACCAGGTTTGCTAGTCTCTAAGGGGCCACAGGTCTCTGACACAAGGCACTGCATCGCTAGCAAACCAGGTTTGCTAGTCTCTAAGGGGCCACAGGCCTCTGACACAAGGCACTGCATCTCTAGCAAACCAGGATTGCTAGTCTCTAAGGGGCCACAGGTCTCTGACACAAGGCACTGCATCTCTAGTAAACCAAGTTTGCTAGTCTCTAAGGGGCCACAGGCCTGTGACACAAGGCACTGCATCGCTAGCAAACCAAGTTTGCTAGTCTCTAAGGGGCCACAGGCCTGTGACACAAGGCACTGCATCGCTAGCAAACCAAGTTTGCTAGTCTCTAAGGGGCCACAGGCCTGTGACACAAGGCACTGCATCGCTAGCAAACCAAGTTTGCTAGTCTCTAAGGGGCCACAGGCCTGTGACACAAGGCACTGCATCGCTAGCAAACCAGGTTTGCTAGTCTCTAAGGGGCCACAGGTCTCTGACACAAGGCACTGCATCTCTAGCAAACCAGGTTTGCTAGTCTCTAAGGGGCCACAGGTCTGTGACACAAGGCACTGCATCTCTAGCAAACCAGGTTTGCTAGTCTCTAAGGGGCCACAGGTCTGTGAAACCAGGCACTGCATCTCTAGCAAACCAAGTTTGCTAGTCTCTAAGGGGCCACAGGTCTCTGACACCAGGCACTGCATCTCTAGCAAACCAAGTTTGCTAGTCTCTAAGGGGCCACAGGTCTCTGACACCAGGCACTGCATCTCTAGCAAACCAGGTTTGCTAGTCTCTAAGGGGCCACAGGTCTGACACCAGGCACTGCATCTCTAGCAAACCAGGTTTGCTAGTCTCTAAGGGGCCACAGGCCTGACACCAGGCACTGCATCTCTAGCAAACCAGGTTTGCTAGTCTCTAAGGGGCCACAGGCCTGACACCAGGCACTGCATCTCTAGCAAACCAGGTTTGCTAGTCTCTAAGGGGCCACAGGCCTGACACCAGGCACTGCATCTCTAGCAAACCAGGTTTGCTAGTCTCTAAGGGGCCACAGGCCTGACACCAGGCACTGCATCTCTAGCAAACCAGGTTTGCTAGTCTCTAAGGGGCCACAGGCCTGACACCAGGCACTGCATCTCTAGCAAACCAGTTTGCTAGTCTCTAAGGGGCCACAGGTCTCTGACACAAGGCACTGCATCGCTAGCAAACCAAGTTTGCTAGTCTCTAAGGGGCCACAGGTCTCTGACACAAGGCACTGCATCTCTAGCAAACCAAGTTTGCTAGTCTCTAAGGGGCCACAGGTCTGTGACACAAGGCACTGCATCGCTAGCAAACCAAGTTTGCTAGTCTCTAAGGGGCCACAGGCCTGACACCAGGCACTGCATCTCTAGCAAACCAAGTTTGCTAGTCTCTAAGGTGCCACAGGTCTGTGACACCAGGCACTGCATCTCTAGCAAACCAGGTTTGCTA
>NW_027053670.1:0-25000 GCF_011386835.1 Chrysemys picta bellii | reverse complement strand
GGCTGCAGGCACTGAGGCCTCCAATAGCTCTTTCTGGAGCAGGATTCAACCCAGGTGCCATGAGATGCTGGAAATGGGTCTCCGCACTTTGAAACCAGCTCACCCAGACACTCTACTGCTCCCAGCAGCGATATCTCCTGCAGCTCACCCGCTAGAGGTGAGGGGTCTTTTAGATCTGGTTCATTCCCACGCCTCACCCCACTGACATTCCCAGGAACCTCACATACTCCGCTGCAAATAAGTAGCAGGCTCTTGCCCTGTGTCCATGACACACTCACTGCAGGGGGAGACAGCTCCACACCTGAGCTGCTGCAATGCACCGGCAGAGAGTCCTTACCTCTCCCACCCTGGCCAGGTTTCTATAGCCCAGGCGCTCGGTATCCTGGAGCCCTTCCCGGCACCACAGCTCTCTTCCCTCGGTGATGTTGAGCCCTGGGGGAGAAAGACACACCCATTGGGGAGGTTTGACATTCCGCTTTCACTGCCGGTTTCCGTCTGGGTGCACACTGGCCAGGGTCCTCGTGGCATCCACAGCCCAATGGAATCGCAGGGTCCATACCAGGCGGTTTAGTACCAGAAGGGGGATTTGTTTTAGTCATCACAGTAATCATGTGACCCTTAGAGTCATTGTGCTCTGGGAGTGGGTGCCTGTTAATGGTGGTGTCTAATACTGAGAACCCCCCACACCCACTGAAGTCAGGATCTGGCCCTGACTACCCAACTGGTGACATCCTACAAGCTTTGTGTCCTTCCCCTGTGGTCTCTGCTCCTACCCCTGCCCTCATGATGGGCTCTTTCCCTCCATGTCTCTCAATAGCTCTGTTCCTGTCCCCTCACGAGCTGGCTGCCCTGTGGGTGGGCTATTTCCCTGGGCTGGGGAAAGAGCCGGGCTCTGAAATAAAGCAGCCAATTTCCCTGGCACTTTCACACTCATCTCCCTAATTCAGAGAGAGGGGAAGAGAAAGAGTCATCATCTAAGGTGGGATTGGTCTCAGAGGAGGGGCCTTCTTTCTGTAGGGTCCCATTGCCCAGCAGAGGGAGTCTCAAAGGAGGGGCCTTGTTACTATTGGGGTTCCTCTTCCCTGCTACAGTGGGTCTAAACAGAGAGGCCTTAGTCCTCTAGGCGTCCCAATGGCCAGCTGGAGCTAGTCTCCGAGAGGATTGTTTCCATGGGGTCCCATTGCCCAGCTAGGTTCTTACCCCTCTTCTGCATCAGGAGCCTGTGCAGCCAATATATCGCACCCCTGGCTTGCCGGCTGACGTCCTCGGCTGGGTGGGCTACATGGAGACCCAGCTGCAGCACAAAGTCGCTTGCCATGGAGAAGTCAGAGGAGGTCTGGTGGAAGGAGGAGGAGAGGGGAATCCATCAACCTTCTCCCTTCAGCCCCTGGGCCAGAGCTCTGCTCCCACCCCTCTGTAGGAGGTGCTGGGCGAGAGGAGCAAGAGCTCTCTGCCCCCAAGGGAGCTTGGAGCAAAGGGACCAGGGCAAAGGCCCTCTATGAGCACTTACTGCCTAGCTGCTCCAGAATAACAAGGGCCCTGAGGCCAGGCACAAATCTGCCAGCCCGTGGCCTATGGAACGCAGTCCCTTGCAGACCCAGGGGGGACCAATTAGCCAAGGGATGAGGAACTTGACTCAAGCCCTGACTCTGCAGGATGCTGGGGTCAAAGGTCACTTACGTCAAATCCAGGCAGGGAGGTGGCGAATTCGAGCAGGGCAGCGCTGCTCTGTATGGCCCTAGCTCTCTCCAGGGCCCATTTTGATTGGAGCCAGACATGGATGTGCTGCGGGAGAAGGAGGCAGGGGAGGGTCAGTGGGCAGGCGTACATGCTCTACAAACGAGCCTCTCCCAGTCCCCATGGGGCTTACACCTTGCGCTCAGGGTGGAACAGCTGACCCCTGGTCGCAGAGCTTGAAAAGGGGGTCCATGACACTGCCCACGTCTTGCTGAGCTAGGGTTACCATCCGTCCGTATTTCCCCGGACATGTCCGGCTTTCGCGTCTCTAAATAGCCGTCCGGGAGGAATTGGTAACAAGGTTAAAATGTCCGGGGAGGTTTTCTCCCTCCCTCCCTTCCATGCAGAGTGTGGCTGCTCATTGGGCGGCTAGGCCGATTGACCCACTCCCATTGGCCTCCAGCAGCCAGAGCCCTCCCCTGCTCCCCCCTCCCTCTCTCTGTAGTCCTGTGTAACACACAAACCGACCCACGTGGAGCCAGAATGGTAAGGGGGGGCAGTCAGGGAGCGGGGGAGTGTTGGATGGGTCCCCAGCCTCCACCTGCCATCCCCCCCTCTGTGGGTCCCCCCTCCCTGTCTGTCTCTCCCTTGTCTGCGTGTACTGCCAGAGCCAGCAGCAACTGCTGTCTGCTGCCCCCAGGTCCTAGTGCCCCCATCCACTAATGGGAAGACAGGCTGCCCTTACCCTGCCCTTCCACCCTAGCCCTGAGCCTCTCCAACACCCCACACCCCCCAGCCCCAGCCCTCATCCCCACACACCCTAATCCTCTGCTCCATCCCTGAGCCCCCTCCTGCATCATGAACCCCTCATCCCCAGACCCACAGCCCTCACCCCTGCATCCCCTCCTATCCCCAAACTCCCTCCCAATCCCCCTCCCCCTTCCCACACACCCCCTCCTGCCCTCAAACTTCCTCCCAAAGCCTGCACCCCCTCCCTTTGCACCGCCTCTCACCCCCAAACTCCATCCCAGAGCCTGCACCCCTCACCCCCTCCTGCACACCCACCCCCTGCCCCAGCCCGGAGCCTGCACCCAGCACCCAAACGCTATCCCAGAACCTGCACCCCTCCTGCACCCTAATCCCCAGCCCAGGACCTGCATCCCAGACCTCACCCAACCCCCCTCCCAGAGCCTTAAGGTGGGGTGTGGGGTTCTGGGCACCACCAAAATTTCTACAACCCTGCCACCCATGCGAGTGGATAAGGGTCAGGGCAGTCAGGGGACAGGTAGGGTCCTGGGGGGGGGGGGGCAGTTAGGGTAGGGGGTTCTCAGCAGGGGGCAGTCAGGGGACAAGAAGCAGGGGGGGTTGGGGTTCTGAGGGGAGCAGTCAGGGGGTGGGAAGTGGGAGGGAGTGGATGGGGCGGGGCGGGGCTAGGGCAGGGCTTCCCCCCCCCCCCCCAGTGTCCTCTTTTTTGTTTGTGGAAATATGGTAACCCTAGCTGAGCACAAGCTCATCGTCTCTCCAGGCTGGGACAATGGTCAGTCTTAGGGCTGGTCCGTTTGCCCTGAACCCCTGATCCATGAACAGCACGTCAGGATCAAGGCACATGCCCTGGACCCCAGACCCCAGCTGCAAGGGCCTTGGTAGGGTGGATGGAACGGCCGTGAGGACAATCCCTCCGGGAACTGCAGTGTCCCTAGGACAGAAGAGCTGATTCCCTGAGGCTCCTCCTGTATCTCAGGGTCTCCCTAGAAAGGAGCCAGAGACTTTTCTCAGAGGCCCATGTCCTGCATCTCACAGGGGTTTCAGTCTCTCAGTCCCCAGCCAGGCCTGCTGCTCACTGTTAGTGCTTAATGCAATCGGGCAGAGCGCTGGCTGACAGTCCCAGCTCCTTCCCCCTGCACTGGCAGCTCTGGGAAAGTGTGGCCGGCTGGGTCCAAGCTGGAAGGACACAATGGAAATGTGGCTCTTCTAATCTCTCGTTTGCTGCCCTCCCACAGGGTTCAGGGGCAATTCCACCCCAGACCGTCCCATTCTACTCACCTCCAAGAGGTGCTGCAGCTTCTCCAAGGTGGGGGTCTCTCTCAGCAGGCCCCTGAGCATGCTGTCCAGGCTCTGCAAAAAGCTCTTGTGGAGAGCCTGCAAGAGGAGGGAGCACCCGCCAGTCAAGGGACATGGGGCCACACCAGTCAGGGGACAATTAGGAGGATTCTCTAGGAGCCCTGGCAAGACTCAAAAGGCACATCCTGGCCTCTCCCATTCACATCACTCCAGAGAGACTAAGCAAAAGTTCATGGCCGGATGCCTGCTGCCTCTTCAATCCTTGCTCTTAGCAGTTCTCTGCACAGCGCCTGGTACCCAGCAGACTATGGAACAGCCAAACTGCAGTGGGTGGGAAGTAGGATCCCCGGGAGAGTCCAGGCAGCAGAGCACAGAATGAGGAGAGGAGGGAAGGCTGGGATCAGCCACGGAGGGGTAATGCAATCCCCTCTGGAGGGAAGGGGCCCCCACGGCCAGTTTCTTGCGGGCCTGTTCCCAGCTCTGCTCACCCCTCCCCTATTCTCAGCAGCTCTATCAATGTGAGGGAGCAGGGACCAGAGCCTGCTCCTGCTCCGGGGACAGAGAAGTAGGATCAGGACCTACCCGGAAGTGGGTGGTGTCGTTCCCAGTGCCCATGGTGAAGATCTGGTGGAGAAGAGCCCGCAGGAGGCGAGATTCCAGCTCCAGGGACAGTGGTGGCTTCAGTGTGCTGGCAGAAGAGAGGAGCCTGTCGTACACTTTGCTGCACCAGCATGGTGCTGGCACTGGCATGGACATCTCCCCCTCCCCCACAGTGATCCCCTCCCTACGGCCACTGTAACGTTCCTGGAGTGAAATCCACCCCCCAGCCAGGAAAGAGGGGACGTTCCCGCCTCCTCTGCTGGGGGATGGGAACAGCCACAGCTGGGGGTAACCTAGGCGGAGGAGGATCTGTGACTCCCAGCTCTGGGCCCGATCAGCACCAGGGTTAGGGCAGCTGGACGGGAGGGTCCTGATACCTGAGGCTGCAAACCACGTCCATGGAGCTGGAAATGATGGAGCTCGGCTCTGACACCACAGGGAGAATTTCAATCAGCTCCTGGGAGACCCCAAGGAAACAAAACCATGTGTGAGACCAGGCCTCGCAGACGCAGAGGCACTTCCCAGGGTGGAGGCCAAAGTGCTCTGCAGAAACAGCCAGTGTCACCCCCACCCCCAACCAGCTGGGCCCCCCCATTCCTCCCATCCATCAAACTTCCTTCCCCCTCTCCCACCCAATTCCCCCCTCCCCTCCCCTCCTTTCCCCTCCGGGCTTACAATTCCCCACTGCCAGCTCCTGATCAGTGTCACAATAATCCCCTTCCCTGCTCCCCAGCC
This sequence comes from Chrysemys picta bellii, assembly GCF_011386835.1. Lineage (NCBI taxonomy): Eukaryota > Metazoa > Chordata > Testudines > Emydidae > Chrysemys > Chrysemys picta. Next base: position 19,927 of record NW_027053670.1, on the reverse strand, counting down.
CTCACCCCAGGAACCCCTGTCCTCTGCTTCCCCCTCCAACCCAACTAACGCTTCCTCCCATGTCTGGCTCCCTCGCCCCAGGGGCCGGGCACGGGGTCCCACTCACCGCAATGCTCTCCACAAGGGCCGCTTTGGAAATATAGGGCTCCAGGGTGTCCCACCCCTGCTGCTGTGCCAAGACACACAGACTCAGCACAGCGTCGAGGAAGCGGAGCTGATGGGCCCTGCTCCCCATCAGCTAGGATTGGGGTGGGGGGAGAGAGAGAGAGCCTGTTACATAGGGACCTCCCCGCCCAACCCAAACCAACTCTAGGGATCAGGACCTCCATGGGGTTGGACAGGGAAAGCCGCCCCTTCCTGAAACCAGTGTTGCCCGGCACAGACCGGGGTTGTAACTTGGACAGTGTCTGCGGGGAGCGGAAACCTTGGCCTGTGTGGGACAAATGTCCCCACTTTGGGGTGCCAGAGAACAGAGGATACGTGTCCCCCCATTGGGGGTGAGGGATTCTCTTGGACAAAACCCCCCTGCCTGGGTGGAGATGGAACAAGGGGCAGGACGGACTCGGTGGCAGTGCAGCTGGGGGATTTTTGTACATTATCTCTGCCCTAGAGATACTGTTGGATCTCTGTGATGATGTCTTGTTCCAGGGACACATCTTCCTCCTCCTCCTCTTCCTCTTTCTCATCCTCATGGGCACTGGGGGGCTCTGCACCAGGGGGGAAGGAGAAAGTATAATCCCTTCTGCTGCTGGGGGGATGCAGTGGACAGAGAAGGCTCCATGTTTCCCCCTTCTCTGTAAGAAGCCCCATGGCAGCGCGGGCCCCACCCTGCCCCTGCGAGAGACGCCCTCAGCCCCATGAGCCTCAGGGCCCCGTGGCAGTCGCCCCCCCCCAACATGATCAGGGGAGGCTGGAGATCCCCAACTCCACCCAGCATCCCCTGCCGCGGGGTGTGGCTGTGCCCCCCCCACTAGTGTTAGTGGGGCTCACATGGGTCAGTCCCGGCACCTTGGCGAGCCGATGGGCACAGGGGGTTACTAGTCCCCCACCGCCCCAGTCCTCCTCCCTTTCCCCTGGGTCTCCCCTCACCTGCAAAGAGGGAGCATTCATCCACACGCCTGTCAGACCATGCAGAGGAGCTGCTGCCCCCTTGGGAGTACGAGAAGCTGCTGGTGTTTGTCCCAGAGTCGCTCAGCTCCTCCTCCTGGCTGGCGGGGGGCTCCTCAGGGACCAGGGTGGGGCTGGCGCAGGGCTCCTCAGGGGCCAGGGTGGGGCTGGCGGGGGGCTCCTCAGTGGCCAGGGTGGGGCTGGCGCAGGGCTCCACAGTTGCCAGGGTGGTGGGTGGCTCCTGCTGGGCCCTGGGGTGCAGCTCCTGGCTCCTTGGCTTCCTGTGAAGGAAGCCCCAGAGCTGCCTTGCCCGGCTCCTGCCCTCTCCTGGCTCCCTCCTCCGTAGCTGTACCCGGGGCCACCTCCATTTGGGCCCAGAAGGTGCCTCAGGGTCAGCTAGGGGAGCTGGTGTCATCCACTTCCTGCAGCATGCCAGGCAGCTCCTCTGTTTATGCTGGCCACCAGCCTCTTCCCCGCCCGTGGGGCCAGAGGGGCCGCTCTCCTCCTCAGAAAGCCGGATGTTCTTTCCCTCTGGCTCTGGAGCCACCTGCCTGGCCTTCCTCCTGAGCATCTGCCTCAGCCGCTCCATCCTGGAACTGAGTGGGGAGCAGCCGTGAGTCTGGGTTCAAGGCAGCCTCTCATTAATGGGGCCTGCCTGCTCCCCTGCCCACCTCCCCTCCGCTGAGGCAATTCCTCCTCCCCACACATCCCACCCCAGGGCACAGGAACCCTCATCCTGGGGAACAAACTCTGCCAAGGGACGGGCTGGGAGCCCTATTGGTAGGATATTTCCACCACACTGGGGATGGCTCTGGAGAACTCCACTTACTTACTCTAGATGGGATGGAGCTGGATGGCAGATGCTTGCTGTTGGTCCTTCCTTTACCCTCCTCCTCGATCCTCTGCACCCAGGTGGCCTAGAAGGGGTGCTGCAGAATCCCCTGCCAGCAGGGCAGGGGGTAGAAGTGGGGAGATCGAAAGTGACTGTGAAAACAAGACAATGTTTTATTGCCAGGGGATGGATAAACTCAGGCGAGCAGCCAGGGATTCACAACACTGACCGACGAACAGAAGGACACCTCCCATCTCAAGGTCTCCTAGTATCTCACGCACATTCCTGAAATGTGAGGGCCCAAGGGCTCTAGGGGAGTGTCTCCAGCCCCACTGTTGGAAACAGAGGCCTTGGCAGGAAAAGCCACTGCCTCAGGGTTGCACTGGGAGTCAGGGATAGAGCCGAGGATGGAGCCCAGGAGTCCTTTGTCCAGGCTCCCGCACTAACCGCTAGAGGAACACTCCCTTCCAGAGCTGGGAAGTGCTAGTCTCCCTGGCTCCGAGGGTGACCTGTTGTAGTGACTGACGCATTTGCTACTTGTCCCCCATCCAAAGCCAATAACACATCTCTGTGTTGGCAATCATGAGTTAGACCTTCTCAGCACCCCTCTGTCTCCCACAGCTGTCAGGTATTCCTTGGATTATGGAGGCTTGGATGCTAACAGGACTGGAATTTGTTACTGGCTCCCTGGGTGGTTCTAGCCAATGAGGGTCTCAGTCTAGCCTCAGAGGCCCACACCCCCAGACACTGAAGATCAAGGTGGATTGATTTCATTCCAAATGATTTGTATTTATATTTTTGAGTGATTTTCCTAATGAAAGATTGATTCTCATGAAATTCTAAGTGGTGGCCGATGACAGAACAAGGAGCAATGGTCTCAAGTTGCAGTGGGGGAGGTCTAGGTTGGATATTAGGAAAAACTTTTTCACTAGGAGGGTGGTGAAGCACAGGAATGGGTTACCTAGGGAGGTGGTAGAATCTCCATCCTTACAAGTTTTTAAAGGTCAGCTTGACAAAGCCCTGGCTGGGATGATTAAGTTGGGGTTGGTCCTGCTTTGAGCCGGGGGGTTGGACTAGAGACCTCCTGAGGTCTGTTCCAGCCCTAGTCTTCTAGGATTCTATGAATAGGTAACCATTAAAACATGCTGGTTTTGCAGGATACATAAGAACAAAAAGGTTAACTGAAACATTTTTTTTCATTTCAAACACACTGAGGTAAAGAAGTATCTCTAGTTCGTGCATTGAGCTGATTGTTCCTGGTCATAAACCTCCTTCCAGATTTTAGAGGTAGTAGCTCACATCTCCTCCTCTCTAGCGTTTATTCATATATTACAAGAGGAAAAGAAGCCTTCATTCTTTTTCAACTCCCAATCAGTTTCTTAAATTGGAATGAAGTAGCTGCATCAACTGAAATGAAGAAAATAGTCTTTTTGCACCTGCAGAAGAGGCTATAGCTGCCAAAACCTGGCTGAGTATTTCAACAACTTCTGCACCCCCAGGTGCTTAGGCCATGACTTCCAACAGTTCAGTGGTTTGACTTCCTCGGAAACTTGGCAGCAAACATGGACTTCTTCATCGATGTATTTATTTCAATGACTTTCCTAGGCTAGAGCAACTATAGGCCTTAACATAGCTTGTCATAGTTTCAAATTTTATACTTGATAGGTTTGTTTTAAACTGGATTTTTTAAATTTAAATTTAAAAAGGTTTTTTTTTTTAATTTAAAAAAAAATCTCTTTGGGGGGGTTTGGTTCTGAAAAAGCCATTGATTGGTATTCCCCTTGATTTTAGAAGAACTACTTCATTTGAGAGAATCATAAACTGCTCATATTCTCTTAAAGGAGAGGAGGCAGCAAAATTCATCATATCAGTAATTTGTTGCACCTTATTTACTCAGTCTTAAACAAACAAGTGTCCAAAACTCTAGTTAGTCTCTTTTATGTTGGCCCAGCTAAGAGGTGGTGGGGGGGCAGGAATGCTGTCTCCGTCTCTGGACCAATATTAATTGCACAGGATATTGCCACAAAACCTCCATTTTACTGCCAAATTGTCTAAGCCATTCCTCTTCTGCGCTTCCTGGTTTATAAGTTTCAAATCTACAAAACCTTCCCCTTGACCGTCCCTGCCCAGGCGGTGCAGCAGGCAGAGGAACCCGAGCAGTAACACTGTGACCCCAGAGGTAACTCAGCCCCCCTGTCACTCACTGACTCCACTAACCCTGAGCATCAACCCGAAGCCTGCGGCCTGCCTTGGGCATCGCTCCCATGGAAACCTGCAGGCTCATTTACTGACTTATGCAAATCACCTGTGGAGAGTTAGCTCTGACTGTCTGAATTCACTCTAAAGCAGTGGTTCCCAAATTTTAACAGCCTGTGGACCCCTTTCACTAAAATGTCAAGTCTCATGAACCCCCGCCCAAAAATGAATATTTCCAGGGATTTTCAACTTTACCTGAGTATAAATTATAAAAGAAGTGATCTTGGAAATATACAATTTGTTTTTATGACATGCTTATTACACACTATTCATGATTAATTATTATTTATCATTACAGTATTCTTATTACATTATGAAAACGGCAACACTCTTCCAAGATCTCACTTTCGTAGCTTGTATCACTTGGAATCAGCCTGTTATAAGACAAGGCTCCTATGTTTCATCAAGGAGTATCAGATGTGAAACAAGCATAAAGGTATTTAAGAAGCCAACTTAAAGAGTTCCTCCTACACAAGCATTCAGGTCTTGAGCAGTCCAGGCAAACAACGCACATTACAACAAAGTTTAAACTTGTTCTTCATAATAATTTTAAAAACAATCCTAGCTGCCTATTTCATTTTAAAAACAGCCAAAAATATCTACCTTCCTTTCCATTTCTTATAAGGAGTCTTGAAATTTAAATCTCTTCAGTGTGATAGATATGCTTGCTTTGATCTGCTTACCTCTTGGAAGTCCAGGGGCTCTGGGTTGCTGGCCCCATGGTGCCTGGGGTCCCTAGTGGCAGCTCTGTCTGCCATTAGGGAATTTTTTCCCGAGAACCCCCTGTAACATTTCGCGAACCCCCAGGGGTTCACGAACCTCAGGTTGGGAACCACTGTTCTAAAGTCACAATGCCCTTCAGTTTACAACACCAATGTAAGGGACAAGAGGGAAGGAGGAAGAGGGAAGCAAAATGATCAAATTCCAAACACCCCCAGCGAGTCACAGATTCATAAATTCCAAGCCCAGAAGAAACCACTGCAGTCTGACTTTCTGTTTTGCTTCGGCCATAGAACGTCCCTCAAAATAATTCCCATAGGAATTAGAGCAGATTTTTTAGTAAAACACCCAATCTTGATTTTAAAACAGGCAAGTTGTGGAAAATCCAGCACAAGCCTCAGTGAATTGCTCCAAACTCTGATGTTTAAAATGCTCGCCTTTTTTCCAGTGTGTATTGGTCTAGCTTCAACTTCCAGCCATTGTCTGCTCATAACCTTTATCTGGTAAAGTGAAGAGCCCATTAGTAAATATTTGTTCCCATAGGCTCACCGCTTAACCTTCTCTTAGATTGAGCTCCTGTAGTCTGTCACCACAGGGCAGGTTTTCTAATCCTTTCATCATTCTTGTGGCTCTTCTGTGAACCGTCTCTGATTTATCAGCATCTGTCTCAAATTGTGGACACCAGAAATGGACACAATATTCCAGGAGTGGTTGCACCAGTGCCCAGTACAGAGATATCGAACCTCTATACCTCTACTTGAGAATCTGCTAGGACAGAGTCCCCTATCTTGTCCTTAGAGCCTATATTTTTTCTTACCTTCTACACAGATGACGATTTCTTTCAAAAAAATCCACACCGATATGAAAAAAAATTCCTCAGAATGTCCTCCACAACAACGGTCTCTTGGTCCTCTGAGAGAACCGCGAGATGGAGACTTGCTGCAGCAAGGCTACAGGGGGGTCTCTGAGGTTCCCCCTGCCCTGCATCCCTGTCCTGCCTGGCTGTTGTCAAGGGAGCTCTGTGAGGTCACAGACGCCTCATCATCTTTGCCCAATAGGCTGAGTTCCTGCCTAAGGCCTTTGTGAAGTCACTGCCACACTCACCATTCCCTGGCAGCCTGATGCCTGCCCCTGGCCAGCCTGGTTGGAGGTTTGAGCTGCACCCTGGATCTCCCCACTTGCTCATTATTGATTCTGGGGAGCAACCAGGCCACCTGGTAAAACAGCAGAGTCTGTTCCTCACCCCACACTGAGTTTTTCATAGAGGCCCAGATTGTGAAACAATTCAATCTCCTAATCTGGCCTCTATATCACGGGCTATGAAATTTCAGACTCTCAGCACCCTATTAAGCCCAATTGCTTGTAATTAACTAAAAGGACCCTTCCAGAATAAAAGGCAGTTGTGATGTGAGGACACCAGGAAACAGAGACTTCACCTCTCCCCTGGGTAATTTGTTCCAGTGGCTTGTCTCCCTCGCTGTCAGAATTAAACGTGAAATTGACAACCTTTGATAAGGGCAAAATTTATGACAATCTTTTAAATAATTTAAATAGAAGAGAAAAAAGAACATTAAGTGGAATATGTTCACTGCCAAGTTTTTCAGACAGTCGCACCACTGATGTGGTAGCTAAGGCCCTGGAAGGAAAGTTAGCTGAAATGCTAGCCTAGCTTTGGACAGCAATAACTTCCTTGAAAGGTGCAGAAAATATTGTCTTCATTTCAGTTTATTCAAACAGTTCAGTTCAATCGTCTAGTTCGTTGAAATTCAAGAAAGCCATTGGGAGTTCACAAAACAGGCAAACTTGTTTTCCTCCCTCAATCTATGGATAAAAACTACGTGTGAAGGGATGGATCTACTGGTTCATCAATCTAGAAACATGTGGAGACCAGAATGTATCATTTCAGTTCACTAACCACACATCAAATTTCCTTGGTTTAAGAAATCAGTTAGTTTTAAAAGCAAAACATTTTGATACAACTTTTTTCTTATGCTTCTCTTTCTAGCTCTGGCATAACCTTGATGTGTGACCAAAGAGAGGCCACTTCTTTTCTTTTTCCCTCTGTATCATGGGGATGGAGAAAATTCTCTAAGTCCTAGCAGGAGAGAGATTTGAGCATGTCAGGCGTGTTAGGGCCCTTGTGCTCTAAAGGACAATGGATGATTGTTGTTTGGGACAAGAATCCCGACGGATTTGATACTTGTCCCCCAACCAAAGTCAATAGCACATCTCTGTATTTTCAATCATGAGTTAGACATTCTCAGCACCCCTCAGCCTCCATAATCCAAGGAACACCTGAGGGCTGTGGGAGACAAAGAGAACTGGAATTTTTTACTGGCTTCCTGGGTGTTACTAGCCAATGAGGGTCTCAGTCTGGCCTCCGAGGCCCACACCCCCAGCCACTAAAGATCAGGATGGATTGATTTCACTCAAAGTTTTTTGTATTTGTATTTTTGAATTATTTTCCTAATGAAAGATTGATTCTCATGGAATTCTTAGAGCTGGCAGATGACAGAACAAGGAGCAATGACCTCAAGTTGCAGTGTGGAAGGCTTGGATATTCAAAAAAACTTTTTCACTAGGAGGGTGGTGATGCCTTTGAATCTGCTAGGATAGAGTCCCCTATATTGTACTTAGAGCCTATATTTTTTCTTACCTTCTACACAGATGACGATTTCTTTCAAAAAAATCCAGTCCGATATGAAAAAAAAAACCGCACGGAATGTCCTCCACAACAACGGTCTCTTGGTACTCTGAGAGAACCACGAGATGGAGACTTGCTGCAGCAAGGCTACAGGGGGTCTCTGAGGTTCCCCCTGCCCTGCATCCCTGTCCTGCCTGGCTGTTGTCAAGGGAGCTCTGTGAGGTCACAGACGCCTCATCATCTTTGCCCAATAGGCTGAGTTCCTGCCAAAGGCCTTTGTGAAGTCACTGCCACACTCACCTTTCCCTTGCAGGCCTGATGCCTGCCCCTGGCCAGCCTGGTTGGATGTTTGAGCTGCACTCCGGATCTCCCCACTTGCTCATTATTGATTCTGGGGAGCAACCAGGCCACCTGGTAAAACAGCAGAGTCTGTTCCTCACCCCACACTGAGTTTTTCATAGAGGCACAGATTGTGATACAATTCCATCTCCTAATGTGGTCTCTATTTCCAGGGCTATGAAATGTCACACACTTTGCACCATATTAAGCCCAATTCTTGTTGTGCCTTTCTTGTCTAGATCGAATTAGCCCTGCCCCATGATATCCGATCTCCCCGTCCTGCTGGGAGCCCCCGAGCCAGGAGCACCCCAGTAGGGGCCTCCTTGCTGTTTGTCTGCCGGGCTGGTGACAGGACTTCCTCTGCGTGGGGATATCAGATGCACCTCCAGAGGCAGTGCAGAAGTGAGTGCACTGCATCAGCCCAGCGTTGGGCTCAGGGCTTTGGCAGCTTCTGCTCCAGTCACGTCTCTGGGTGCCCGGACTCAGAGCTTCTGGCCCCCTGTGGCTGCAGCCAGTGCTGGGGAACTGGGCTCAGGACTTTCATGCCCCTCCCCACTCCTGCTGGCACTCTGGGTGTCCGGGCTCGGGTCTTCTGCCAGGCATCTGCAGCTGGGGCTCGGGGCTTCCCTTGCCGTTCCTTCTGGGGCTCAGGTGTCTATTTTTCTAGATGTCCCGAAAATGGTAGGAGCCGAGGTGCTCCCAAGTAGTAGGTAGGAGCTGAGGTGCTCCCAACAGCAGGAACCCTCCTGCACATCTGGGAACCTCCTCTAGCTTCAGAAAGGTTGTTGGCTGCTGCCCTTGGAGCCCAGGTCTGAAGGCACCACACACGTGAGGGTGGCCATGCTGTGACCCCTACAACAACCGCTGAACTCCCCTATTCTCCTATTTTGGTCAGGACCCCCATGGTTACAATACCATGACATTTCAGATGGAAACATTGGTCAATTTCAAGGCCAGAGGGTTTTTAAATTAGTCAAACTGAGCCCTGAATTTGGTAGGGACCTGGCTATTATGGAAGTCCTAGCAGGTTTGCACTCCCGGTTCTCCTGAAAGGCCATTGAGAATTCATGCTGCCTGAGAAACTTCCCAGAATAAGCTACCAGGACTGGGGGGGGATGAAGGAAACCAACCAAAGCCTGAGCTAGGATGGAGAGCATTGATCCAAGCGGTGTTTGAACCCCTCCACCCCCACCTGCCTGCCTGCCGTGAAACGGACAGAGGGGCACTGATTTCTATTGGTGAACTTGCTACAGACCGTGGGCTTCAGCACAAGCCATGGAGCCCATACTCTGACCTCTTGGATAAACAGCAACGTTGGCTTTTTAGAAACCTTCCCCCCAGTGCTCTGCATCCACTTGGGATTGTGCCCAGCAGAGGCTGGTGGAGGGGAGGGGAAGGCAGAGGAGGCCATGCAAATGTTGTGGTGTCTGCACTACCCCACAGACACACACCCAGCAATGCACGGCATAATAGCCAGGACAGTAAATGATTTGGCCATAACCTCCAAAATCCTCAGTGTTGAAAGTACAATTTATCTAGAAAACAATGGGAGGGAGGGGTTAGAGAGTTGCAGTAACCACCTGGATTTCCAGTCTCTGGCCAGGCACATCCCCTTCTCCACAGTTTTCACTGATATCTTCTCCAAACTGGTCCTCCTGATATAATCTGAGGTCACATCCTGGCCTGCAGGGACACTGGCAGGATCTTCACTGTTCCCAGCTGCAGCATCACCCTTGTTATCCTGCCTGATAAGGATCCCGCCAGGGCTCAGCTAAATGGCATGTATCATGACAGGCTCTTTGCTGAGGGCCCTTGACAGCACCCGCACCCAAACCCCTCAACCCCAGCCCCACCCCAGAGCCTGCATCCCCAGCCGAAGCCCTCACTCTCTCCCACACCCCAACCCCAATTCTGTGAGCATTCATGGCCCTCCATACAATTTCTATACCCTGATGTGGCCCGTGAGTCAAAAAGTTTGCCCATCCCTGGTCTAAGGTCACCAAATGTTCGCAGTTACATGGCCCATGAAGCTCGCTTCCATCACTCACTGGTTAAAGCCCCTTTGTGCTTTCTCCCATTCTGCCCCCCAAACTCGGGAGGAGCTCCCTGTAAACATCAGCAAAACGACCTCCTCATCCCAGGGATTGTTTGATTCTTCAATTATTCCCATGTCCAGCAGGCTTGCCAGCTCCTTCTGAACCTGCTGCTGCAATGTACCAGTTCTGTGGGGTGCTTTGCTGGGTGCAGGTTGTGATCCCACAGTGTTAATCTTAGGCAACTTTTGTGAGTCAGGCCTGGCCTGCTAGATAATACCTGGCAGTGACTTTGCAGCACAGTCATAACCTCTGTCTTTTCAGTTACGGTGACCTCTTCACACACCTCAATGCTCTCGAGTGGTATTCAGGCATCAGATCCGTAAGGGGCTGTCTTACAATCCTCTGCACAGAATAGCATCTTGACAACAGCTTCACTATTGTGATGCACTTTTAACAGCCCGAGGTGCATCCCTGCTGCGAGGCCTGTGTACTTTGCAGGTAACAGTGTGACCCCTCCCTACCACCTCGGAAGGCCCCTCCCATCAGTTTTGCAATTTGTACTTTTCCACGAGGAGTAACAACTGCAGCAGATCACCTGCATCAAATGATCACTCACAAGGACAGCAGGACCCCGTTTATCCCCTTGAATTGGGACCAGGACCAGACTGGTTAACTAAAACTTCAGATAATCGGATGAATGGGAAAGTGCGAGGCTGCAACGCCATCTAGTGACCATAACAGATACTGCTCATTTCTGGACCTGTGTGTGCTGGTTGTTGGGTTAATATGGAGAACCGGATAATGGAGGGTCGGATAAACAGGGTTCTACTGTATTGTGCTCATCCCATTCTTTCCGAGCTGCTTGGCTTTTAGTGAGGCTTCGCTTCGCTATTCCAATCATGGATTTAGGGAAACCTAATTTAGGCTCCTCCCTGTGAAGGGGAAAGGAAAAGTGAAGTGCTTCAGTAAGAGTAAACTTACCAGAATGAAATGGTTCCATTTTTTTTCTGTTTCAAAAGGGCATTTGGCTTCAGAATTTTATTTCATTTTTGATGAGATTGTGTCTTTTATGTTGTGTGGCACACAAGCAGAGAAGTTAGAGAAAACATAAAATTCTCTTGCTGGAAGTTCGCAATGTTTTGCTAATTTGTTTCTTAGGAGCCAGAACAATAATGTGTGTGGAATCATCATTACTGTGTATTCTGTGTAGTTATGTTGTTGGCTTCTTTAGGAAATTTGCAAAAGAGGAGCACTGGGAAAGCCTGCCCCCCCCCATTCCCCCCCCCACACACACACATACGCCCTGCACATTTGCGGCCCACTGGTGCTGCCTGAGCAGTAGCATTGTGACATCAGAGATAATCCACCCTCAGCACTCCCTCCCTCCAGTTCATTTCCATACTTGGGGAGAATGGCTAGCAACCTGGCTACCATGGCAACAGTTACCTTTGACAACTGATTGCCCCCAGAACATCATCACAGAAAGGAAGTTTGTAATGAAACAGGGCCACATTTGGACAGGCAGGACAGCCTCCTGCTGTGCTCATTTGGGTTTGTCCTGTGATAGGGTCCAGTGTTTTTTTCCAAAGGGCAGTTGTTTGCTACTTTCCATAGTAAGGGCCAGGTGAAAACAAGAGGAAAAATTCCAGCTCTTTTTCTTGGATATTGTTTATCTGCTTCTTACACATTCAGGGTTCTAGCTGAGAACTTTCACTGAAACAGAAGTTGCATAAAATAAGTTTTGTTTTAATACAGTTTAATTTAATTACTTTCCATACTCTGATCAACACGGCACTGAGTGGTGAAACAGAGATTTTCACAAAGATAACAATGGCAATAAACTATATACTGAAAACAACACATGAGTAAGAGCTTCATTGTTTAAATAACACATATATAAAATATTTTCTTTCTATTTAAAAAAAACAAAGGAAATCAACAAACAAAAACCCCTTCCTTTAACATTACTTAAGTTTGCTTTCATCAATAAACTAAACCATAACATAATTAGGAAACACAAAGTCAAAGTTTTAAAAAGGATTAAAAGTTTACAAAGTTTTGCATTCTCAGGTTAGCAAAGGTCATGCTCTCAGAGTTCAAGTAAATTGGAAAACCAGCATCATACATTGCAAGTAGCACCCTGGGCCGGCAAACAGGATGGAACATGGCAGGTACCATTGCTGGAACAGATGCTGCATGCCAGGGACCAAGTCACGCTCTCCGCCGCACTGTTACAGCCCCTTGGGAATCAGTGATGAGAATGATGTTAAACCTACCCCGGGCCATTCCACCAGCACAGTATAACCACACCCTGTCCTTCCCCTGGATTGCTCCAACCTGCCTCCTAGAGCAGGTGCTGGGTCGGGGAGACAAGGGATGTGTTCTACATCAGGGGAAGTTGCAGTGGGGGAGGTCTAGGTTGGATATTAGGAAACACTATTTCACTAGGAGGATGGTGAAGCACTGGAATGCTTTACCTAGGGAGCTGGTGGAATCTCCTTCCTTGGAGGTTTTTAAGGCCTGGCTTGACAAAGCCCTGGCTGGGATGATTTAGTTGGGAATTGGTCCTGCTTTGAGCAGGGGGTTGGACTAGATGACCTCCTGAGGTCCCTTCCAACCCTGATATTCTATGATAATATGAAGAGTAGGTGTCGAAATTTCATGTTGGAGTTTGTGAAACAGGTGAAACAGGGATTATCACCAAACATCCGGGTGATTGAATCACTTGAAGTACTAAATCCTTCCACTGCACTCAGCAATGAACAAGCTACATTGGCTAATATCTAATTTTTGACGTTGGTTTGTGAACATCTTGGACAATTGGAGTAGCAGGGCAGAGTTTTGCCTATGGTTCGCTGGCCTCATACTCAGGACAACCAAGTTGAGCAGTTTTGGGTTGAAATTATCAAACACATGGATGCCGCTGGGGACAAAGACTTTATTGAACTTGACTTGTTTACTCTTTCATTGATGTCCCTACCTTTTTGCAACACTGCAGTTCAAAGACTGTTTCTCAGATGAAAATAAAAACAAAACTGCACAATAGGATGCAAGAGGAACTTTTAGAAAACATTCTTCATGTTAGGGCCTATATGCAACGACAGAAATTCTCCTGTGAACAGTTTGCACCAACAAAAGAAATGATTGCACTGGTCTCTGCTGAAGTATGACCAGCACCAGACGCGTTCTACTTCCAATAAAGACAGCGAGGGTGAAACGATGCATTTCAGATACTAAAGTAACATACTAATTCAACACAACATATGGAGATTGACTGCCATCATTGAATGCCATTAGAAATAACTATTATATTAATTTTACTATAGTTTTTGTACTACATACATTTTGGTTTCCTTTTGGCTTATTTTATCACTGTCATTCTGTGTTTCTGTTTTAAACATTTACCATTCCTCAATCAGGATACAAGTGCCAGTAGGGGGTGGAGGTTGAATTTGATTGCCATCTCATAGCTTTGTTCCTAAGATGGATAAACTCCTGTTATGTCTTGTAGCTTTTACTTTTTTAATAAATATCTAATTTTTACCAGGTATCTAACAAAAAATTTCATTTATTACTTGCTGTATACACCAATGTGTTAATAACAAAAAAACATTGTTTAAAGAAGGATCGGGCTACTTTTAGATTAGTTTTTAAGTGATATTGGGCCATGAATGCAGTAGAAATCTGGCAACCCCAGGCCAGAAGGTCCAGAAAAACAGTTCAGAAGGCAGAGCTTGGCCGGGAGGCAGAGCAGCAGCACTGAAGAAGAAGGCAGAGGTGGGGAGTGGCAGTAGACCAGAGCCAGGAGTTGGAGCAGCGTGGGAGCCAGGGTAAATCTATAGGAAGGAGTTGCAGGGCCAGACCCAGGATAGTGGATGTCGACATGGCACAAGTAACATGCAGCTGAGAACAAAGAGCAGCTTGGAAAAGCAAGGTGAAGAGGCCATATGCAGAGGGCCCAGTACAGGGAGATGCTGCTCGACGGGAGGGCTTTGAAGGTTGGACTCAGAAGCGGGGTCATGAATCTGATGGGAGGGCAGATGCTGGGGAGAAGGGTCCTGCCACCTAGAGCCTGAGGGCGTGTGCCACTGCCAGAGCAGGTATCTACCAGCACAGGCTGGAGACTTTTGCAGGAGCACCAGATGGGGTAGGAAGGTGCAGAAGGGACCAAGGTCCTCCCACATTTGAATGTGGATGGGCCTGTGAAATCCACCATTTGTCCTGTTGGTATCCAGGGAGTGCTAAAGGACCTCCTCCCAGCCTAAGGGAAGGATCCACAGGTCCGTGATACCAAATAATTGCGGGGGACAACTAATGAAATAACAGGAACAGGAGTGAGGTCACAGGGCTAAACGAAGGGAACCTGACGGGGACACCGAGCATAGAACCCCGGACAGCTCCCACTGCTCCTCAAAGGTGTCAAGGGAGCCAGCGGAGGCTGCCCAGAGGAACTCCACCCAGAAACGTGAACGGATGAAGGAGCGGAAATAGGCCCCACAGTCGCAGGAAATCCAGTTGGCCAACCTCCTCTCCCTCGTTTTGTAGATGGCCATTTTGGCCAGAGCTAGGAGGAGGTTGACAAGGAGGTCCTGCGACTTTGTGGGGCCACGGATGGGGTGTGCATAGATGAACAAATGAGGGGAAAAGTGCAACCAAAAACATAATAATATATCCAAGAGGAGTTGGAATAGGGGCTGCAACTCTAGTAAACATGCACCATGGTCTCCCTCACACCGCAGAAGGGCAGGTATCCGGGACAGGGTAAACCGTGCCAAGTACATGCCCGTGTTCACCGCTCCATGAAGGAGCCACCAACTGATATCCCTGGTGGGCCTTGGAACCAGGGTGGAGCATAGGCTGGCCCACCAGGGCTCCTCACCCTTTTGAGGTGGCAGGAGGTCCCACCACTTTGTGTCGGGGTGGGACGTGAGGGTGAGGAAATGAAGGATGTGGAGCATGAGCGTGTACAGATGTTTCCTTGGCGCGGTCTGGAACCGAACCGGCTGCAAATCGTGCAGCCGTCTCATGGTGAAAGGGTGGGGGGGCCGGTTGGGTCCACGGGGCAGGGGCCCGACGAAAAGGTCTGGAGGGCCTGGGATGGAGGGTGGGCGGGACATGCCCTCTCGCTGGACCCAGTCGAGGTAGGCCTGAGCAGCGGGTGGCAAAGCATTCCCACACACAGTGCAGATGGCTGTACATTACACACAGGAAAAAAAAAACATCAATTGCTAGGTTGAACAACAGACTGCTTGACTCAGTTTGCCCTGACAATTTTGAGCCCCTGGTATTGGCAAATCATTGCTTTACTCCCAGGGGAGGCCCTCAAGCTGAAGTTCTCCAGGGTCTATTTTCTGTTCCCCCCCCTCCCCCGCTCACAGAGCCAAGAGAATTGTCTGGGAGTCCTGGCCAATCTGATAGTCTGCAGGGACTGTACAGGGGAATCATAAAGATCGCTGCCCAGCATGGTGACTGTCAGACATGTGAGATTCATACCTTGATTCTTAAGGCTCTTCCTTCCTGTCGCCGTAAGGAGATTTCTTCTCTCTGCTAAGCAGGATTGTGGTGAGTTGCCTGTTTCTGCATTAAAGTTAGTGCTGAGGGCTCAGGAAGGGTTCCAGGGTTCAACTCAAGAACCATCTGGGCAGGAATTCAGCAACTCGGTGACTTGAACTGTTTAGTATTGTCAGAAACACCAAGAGATTCACTTGGTAAAATTGGAACTACAAATGTATTGGAAATAGTTTAGACAAATACTTGTTTTTTAAGATCAGTTCCTTGTCTCTTACTGTGTCGTTCTATCTGTCTCAATAGCTTCTTTTTTTGGGCTGTGCGGTTTTTCCTCTGGTTCGCTCAAGTTTTCCAATTCAGCAAATTCACTGGCATCTTAAGAAGTGAAGTCAAAACCTTTGCAGTGGGTATCTGTGTTACCAGAGGGTTCACAACAAGCATGGGTCACACATTGGCCAGATTCTGCTCTCACATTCTGCCTTCAGTGGGTCACCCCAATTGACACTGGCCTCCCTGAGAGCAAAGTCAAAGCCCATGTGTCTTGGAATCCCCATCTTTGAAGGAAACTCCCAGTTCATGTGGCGTTCTGGGACCAGGCATGAGACTCTTTCTGAGCAAAACAAAATAATGCCCTCGGTAGCAGGACCCACTGAGATCAACGGCAAAATCCCAACACAGCCAGGATTTCACTCTAAATCCACATGTAGGGACTTAAATAAATGACCTTATTTACACCGGCCGTGAGCCTCCGGTGTCTTCAACTGGAATCGTCCTATGGTCTCTAAGGATGGGTGAGCTTGTTTGGACCAAAAATAACAACTGACAGGCGTATTGCTGAAATCTCACACTCACAGACTTATAGATTCAGAACAATGAGGATAACAATTCTTTGTGTAGGGAGAGGGGTCTCCGCTCTGTGTGCTGTGGCATCTCTGGTTCTCAAGAGGACGAGAACCATGAAAATAAAAGCGTGTTTGTGGCTTAGAGGAAACCAGGCAGTGTTGGAAATGTCACCAGGGGAGGTCCCAGAATACACAGTGTGTGTGTGGGTGCAGGGGGGAGATGTGCTCTATCCAGACCACAGTGCCATCAGGTCCTGAAACTGGTCGAAATAGGGAACCGACATCCTGCCTAATGCACAGACCAAAGAGGTGTAATGAGGCCTCCTGGGACGGGGAGGTGTCTCAGATTGTAACATAATGTGGACCACACTGTAGCAGATTGTCTCTGACACCATCCCCCATATAGACCACCCTTCATCTGTGAGCAATCCCACTACAGCCTCGTGGTAATATCAGCAATAGCCAACATGGAAAAGCAGCTTCAAGAAGGGGTGTCTGGGTTTTTAAACAGACTGCAATACAATAAACCTTTGGGTCTTTTGAGGAAGAGTTACTCATGCTGTCTCCTTTTTAGTCTCCATGTCCTCTCTCCCTCCCTCCAAGTCTGCTGCTGGGGTTCCCTTCACCCCTAGAGAGGCAGTTCAGACAGATCTCCCTCTTTTCCCCCGTGCAGGCAGAAAGTGAGTTTAACATAGTCAGATATTTCTGTGAGCAGTTGCTGTGGGGTCTGGCACTTGGTTTTTGTCCTGGTTGAGTGGTATCACTGTGTGGCAGTAGTGTGCGTTGTGGGGATGGGGGACATACACAGAAAGGTGAGGAGCATTGGGTGTTGGGTGACAGTCGGGGGGTGTACACAGACAAGCAGGGAGTGTTGGGTGTTGTGGGATGGGGGGCTGTACACAGACAGGCAAGCAAATGCTGGGGGTTGTGAGGGCTGGGAGCAGGGTGTACACCGACAGGCAGGAAGTAATGGGGGTTGTGGGGTAGGCAGGAGGTGCTCATGTACAGCTGAGCAAATGCTGTGGGTGGTGAGAGTGTAGAGCAGGGTGTAGGCTGTGGGGTAGGCAGTGGGTACATGGACAGGTGGATAGCATTGGTTTGTCTGGGGATGGGGATTGCGTGTACATGGACAGGCGAGCAAACACTGGGCCTTGTGGGGGCAGGGAGCGATGTTTACATGGTCAGGCAAGCTGCACTGTTGATTTTTAATTTTCCTTTCTGATTGGTACAAGGCCAGCGCTGGGACCTTTCCTGGCCTTGAATGCATGTGGGTGGGTCTCAGGGTCTCTCTTCTCTGGCAAGCCACAGAGCTGCAGCCTGGGTGTCACAACCTTTACTGTTTTGTTTCCAATTGTTGTTGTTACATAACTATAGGCATTACACCAGTGAAAAGAGCCATTGATCTTTGCTTCTCAGATGGTTCAATCTTCCATTATCCCCTGAGCCTCTGTCCATACTCTCCTTCCCCATCGCAGGGTGCCCTGATTCCGACAGCACGCTGAACGCTAGTGTCTGCTTCATGCTCCCGAGTCATCCCTGGCTCCCACAACCTCCGAGCTGCCCTATGCCCACCACAACTCTTCCTCTGCAGGGGGTGAGGTGCCTCCTGTCACACCTGCTCCCTTGGCTGGGGGGTAATCAGTGACTGTGGCTCACCAGTGAGAATCTCACACACGAGTGGCAAATGCCAGGGCATCTGTGCTGCTTTTCTTGTTGCACCCATAGACACCGCATGAGCTTCGGGGACTGCTACACAGGAACAATTCGCAAGCCGAGAAGTTTGCACATTATATAAGGAGAGTTGGAAACTCTGGGACATGTGAGGGCCTAGATTACGACAGCTACCATGTGCAGGAGCCTCTGGCAGATGCCTGAAACAAGTGGGCCACTGGGACACAGACGTTAAACCCAGGATGCTCTGAGACCATTTCTAAGCCAGCTCTGTTAGCCTTTCACGGTGACACTTGTACATACATTCCTCAGTGCAGAGATTTTATGGGCTCAAGTCATTACTTTTCTCACCTAAAACGTTCATCCATGCAGTGTGTCACGGGATCCCTCAGCCTCGTGGAATACCCACCTATTGTCACATTTCTCAGGCACCACACTCACACTGGAATTTCTCCCCATAGGGTTAAAATCACCACTGTCACAAATAGAAAAAAAATTCCTTCAGTAAACTCTGGCTTCAGCGTGCAGGCAAAATGCCTCTAGCTGCCTCCTGAGGACATGTTTGTAGATTCCAAAGCCAGAAGGGACCGTTCTGTTCATGTAGTCTGACCTCCTGCATAGCACAGGCCAGAGACCTGCCATGAAATAATTCATGTTTGAAATAGAGAAGGTCTTTTAGAGCAGTGGTTCTCAACAAGGGTACACATACCCTTAGAGGTGCACAGAGGCCTTCCATGTCAACTCCTCTAGATAGTTGTCTAATTTTACAACAGGCTACATGGAAAGCAGTAGTGAAGTCAGGACAAACTAAAATTTCCTACAGACATGTTTACACTCCTCTATATTCTATACACTAAAATGTAAGTAAAATATTTGTATTCCAATTTATTTACTTGTACATTCATTCGTACATGGTACTTGTACATGGTAAAAATTAGAACGTAAGCAATTTTTCAGTAATAGTGTGCTGTGTCACTAGGGTACTTTTATGTCTGATTTCGTAAGCAAGTAGTTTTGAAGTGAGGTGAAAGTTGGGGTACGCAAAACAAATCAGACTCCTGAAAGGGATACTGTCATCTGGAAATACTGAGACCCATTGTTGGAGAGAAACATCCAGTCTTTATTTTAAAAAATTTCCCATTGTTAATTACTCTCACCATTTTTAAAGCGTATACCTTATTTCCAGTCAGAATGTGTCTAACTTCAACTTCCAGCCACTGGATTGTGTTAGACCTTTCTCTGCTACACTGAAGAGCTAATGTCTCCCCGTAACACTATAAGGCAGGTTTTTAATTCTTTACTTATTCTGGTGGCTCGTCTCTCCACTCTCCTTCTTGAATTGTGGATACCAGAACTGGATACAGATTTCAACAGCAGATGCTCTAGCACCAAATATAGAGGTAAAATAACCTCTCTACTCCTACTTGAGATTCCCCCAGTTATCATCCCAGGATTGCATTGGCTATTTTGGCCACATGGTAATACTCGGAGTCATGTTTAGCTAATTATCCCTTCACACTCCCAAATCTTGTTCAGAGTCATTGTGCTTCCACGATAGAGACCAGCATCTTTGTCACTCAGAGAAAGCTCAGTGCCTGCAAGAAAGTCTCACCGAAAGAAGCCAGAGATGTAATAGAGGTGCAGACCTGTAGCCCTAAATACCCTTGTGCCCTTCATGTCCATTCTGTTGAGCACAAAGTCATAGCCCAACATGATAATATCTGTTTCAATGTCGGAAACTTGGCTCCTATCCAACATGAACTGCATCGTGGATCAGATCTATGGCCCATCTAGTCCAGTGTACTCTGTGTGACAGTGACAGCCCCAGATGCTGCAGAAGAAGGTGTAAGAATCCCAGCAGTAGGTCGATGGGGGGCAGGGCCGGCTCCAGGTTTTCTGCCGCCCCAAGCAGAGGAAAAAAAAAGGCAATTGGCAGCACTTTGGCGGCAGCTCAATCGCGCCGCTCCATTCT
>NW_027053669.1:0-25000 GCF_011386835.1 Chrysemys picta bellii | reverse complement strand
TGCCCAGTGCCATGTGGCCGAAAGGACTGAGTGTTGCCTTGTGACATAGAAGACCTGGCTCTGCTGCTGGGTGATTCTGAGTAAGTCATTTTCCACTCTTCATGCCTCAGGCCTGGTCTACACTACGGGTTTAGGTCGACTTTAGCAGCGTTAAATCAAATTAAGCCTGGACACGTCCACACGACGAAGCCCTTTCTTTCGACTTAAAGGGTCCTTTAAACCGGTTTCTTTACACCACCTCCGACGAGGGGATTAGCGATAAAACCGGCCTTTGCGGGTCGGAATTGGGGTAGTGTGGACGGAATTCGACGTTATTGGCCTCCGGGAGCTATGCCACAGTGCTTCATTGTGACCGCTCTGGACAGCACTCTCAACTCAGATGCACTGACCAGGTAGACAGGAAAAGACCCGCGAATGTTTGAATTTCATTTCCTGTTTGCTCAGCGTGGAGAGCACAGGTGACCACGCAGAGCTCATCAGCACAGGTAACCGTGATGGAGTCCCAGGATCGCAAAAGAGCTCCAGCATGGACCGAACGGGAGGTACGGGATCTGCTCGCCATATGGGGAGATGAAGCAGTGATAGCTGAACTCCGTAGCAGTAAAAGAAATGGCAAAGTATTAGAAAAGATCTCCAAGGCCATGAAGGACTGAGGCCATAACAGGGACACACAGCAGTGCCGCATGAAAATTAAGGAGCTACGGCAAGCTTACCACAAAGCCAGAGAAGCAAACGGAAGGTCCGGGGCAGAGCCGCAAACTTGCCGCTTCTACGCGGAGCTGCATGCGATCCTAGGGGGTGCAGCCACCACTACCCCAACCGTGTGCTATGACTCTCTCACTGGAGAAACACACAGGGAAGACGGTTCGGGGAACGAGGAAGATGAGGATGGAGGTACTGTAGGTAGCTCACAGCAGCAAGGAAGCGGAGAAACCGGTTTCCCCAACAGCCAGGATATGTTTGTTACCCTGGACCTGGAACCAGTAACCCCCGAACTCACCCAAGACCCTCAGGGCACACAGGAGACCTCTGGTGAGTGTACCTTTGTAAATATTTGTAAACATTACACATGGTTTAAAAGCAAGCGTGTTTAATGATTAATTTGCCCTGGCAATCGCAGCCAGTACATCTACTGGAAAAGTCTGTTAACATGTATGGGGATGGAGCGGAAATCCTCCAGGGACATCTCCAGAAAGCTCTCCTTTATGTACTCCCAAAGCGTTTGCAAAAGGTTTCTGGGGAGGGCTGCCTTATCCCGTCCGCCATGGTAGGACACTTTACCACGCCAGGCCAGTAGCACGTAGTCTGGAATCATTGCATAACAAAGCATGGCAGCGTATGGTCCCGGTGTTTGCTGGCATGCAGACAATATCCATTCCTTATCTCTCTTTGTTATCCTCAGGAGAGTGATATCATTCACGGTCACCTGGTTGAAATGGGGTGATTTTATTAAGGGGACATTCAGTGGCGCCCGTTCCTGCTCTTCTGAACAGAAATGTTCCCCCATTCGGTGGAGGGGAGGGGTGAAGTGATCATCCCAGAGAATCGTGTGTGTGTGTGGGGGGGTGGTTTACTTGGGTTTGTGCCGCATGTTAACCGGGAAACCGCAGCCCCTCCTTTTACATTGAAAACCCATTTTAAATGGACAACCCAATTCATCCTTGATATGGGAAATGCGCTGCTGTTTGCAACCTTTCCCGCATGTTAAGAAGGTTAAAAAAGCCAAAACACTGTGGCCTACCATGGCTGCCTGCAAGCCGAAATATGCGACCTTGTAATGAAAGAGTGTACCCATTGTTCTCTAAAATGTGTCTTTTTTAACCACCTCTCCCTTCTTCTCCACCAGCTGCAAATGTTTCTCCTTCGCAGAGGCTAGTGAACATTAGAAAGAGAAAACGTAGGACGAGGGACGATATGTTCACGGAGCTGCAGATGTCCTCCCACGCTGATAGAGCACAGCAGAATGCGTGGAGGCAGTCAATGTCGGACATGAGAAAAGCACAATATGAACGAGAGGAGAGGTGGCGGGCTGAATGGCGGGATGAAAAGAGCAAGTGGCGGGCTGAAGATGATAGGTGGCGTCAGCTTGCAGATAGACGGCAAGAGTCAATGCTCCGTCTGCTGGAGCATCAAACTGATATGCTCGAGCGTATGGTTGAGCTGCAGGAAAGGCAGCAGGAGCAGAGACCGCCGCTACAGCCCCTGTTTAACAAACAGCCCTCCTCCCCAAGTTCCATAGCCTCCTCACCAAGACGCCCAAAAACACGGTGGGGGGGCCTCCGTCCACCCAGTCACTCCACCCCAAATGATCGCCCAAGCATCAGAAGGCTGGCCTTCAATAAGACTTAAAGTTTTAAAATGCAGTGTGTCCTTTTTCATCCCTCCTCCCCCACCCATCCCAGGCTACCTTGGCAATTATCCCCCTACTTCTGTGAGGAACTAATAAAGAATGCATGAATGTGAAAAAACAATGACTTTATTGCCTCTGCAAGCAGTGCTCGAATTGGGGAGGGGAGGGTGGGGTGGGGTGGTTGGTTTACAGGGAAGTAGAGTGAACCGGGTCGGGGGGGGGGTTTGGAGGGTTCATCAAGGAGAAACAAACAGAAGTTTCACACAGTAGCCTGGCCAGTCACAAAACTCATTTTCAAAGCTTCTCTGATGCGCACCGCGCCCTGCTGTGCTCCTCTAACCGCCCTGGTGTCTGGCTGCGCGTAATCAGCGGCCAGGCGAGTTCCCTCAACCTCCCACCCCGCCATAAATGTTTCCCCCTTACTCTCACAGATATTGTGGAGCGCACAGCAAGCAGCAATAACAATGGGGATATTCTTTTCGCTGAGGTCTGAGCGAGTCAGTAAGCTGCGCCAGCGCGCTTTTAAACGTCCAAATGCACATTCCACCACCATTCGGCACTTGCTCAGCCTGTAGTTGAACAGGTCCTGACTCCTGTCCAGGCTGCCTGTGTACGGCTTCATGAGCCATGGCATTAAGGGGTAGGCTGGGTCCCCAAGGATCACGATAGGCATTTCAACATCCCCAACGGTTACTTTCTGGTCCGGGAAGAAAGTCCCTTCCTCCAGCTTTCGAAACAGAGCAGAGTTCCTGAAGACGCGAGCATCATGTACCTTTCCCGGCCAGCCCACTTGATGTTGGTGAAACGTCCCTTGTGATCCACCAGGGCTTGCAGCAGCATTGAAAAGTACCCCCTGCAGTTTACGTAGTCGGTGGCTTGGTGCTCCGGTGACAAGATAGGGATATGGGTTCCGTCTATGGCCCCGCCACAGTTTGGGAATCCCATTTCAGCAAAACCATCCACTATTGACTGCACGTTGCCCAGAGTCACTACCCTTGCTATCACCAGGTCTTTCATTGCCCTGGCAAATTGGATCACAGCAGCCCCAACCGTAGATTTGCCCACTCCAAATTGATTCCCGACTGACCGGTAGCTGTCTGGCATTGCAAACTTCCACAGGGCTATCGCCACTCGCTTCTCAACTGTGAGGGCTGCTCTCATCTTGGTATCCTGGCGTTTCAGGGCAGGGGAAAGCAAGTCACAAAGTTCCATGAAAGTGCCCTTACGCATGCGAAAGTTTCGCAGCCACTGGGAATTGTCCCATACCTGCAGCACGATGCGGTCCCACCAGTCTGTGCTTGTTTCCCGGGCCCAGAATCGGCGTTCCACGGCATGAACCTGCCCCAGTGACACCATGATTTCCACATTGCTGGTGCCTGTGCCTTGTGAGAGGTCTATGTCCATGTCAATTTCCTCATCACTCTCTTCGCCGCGCTGCAATCGCCTCCTCGGGTGGTCCGGGTTTCGCCTTGGCATGTCCTGGCTCTGCATATACTCCAGGACAATGCGTGTGGTGTTCATAGTGCTCATAATTGCCGCGGTGATCTGAGCGGGCTCCATGATCCCAGCGCTAGCTATGGCGCCTGGTCAGAAAAAAGGCACGAAACTAGTTTATGATGGACCAGGAGAAGGAGGGAGGGCCGAGTGACGACATGGCGTACAGGAACAGGGAATTAAAATCAAGAACGGTGGCTGTGCATCAGGGAGAAACAAACAACTGTCACACAGAATGGTCCCCCCAAAGATTAAACTGAAAACCCTGGGCTTAGCAGGCCGTTGATTTCACTGAGGAAGGGGAAGCAAATGAATACAGAACAAATCTATTTTTTACATCTTAAGCTGGCAGCCGACGGTGCAGCATGAGTGATAGCCTCTACAGTACGATGACGATGGTTACCAGTCATAATATACCATCGTCTGCCAAAAGGCAAGGGGCTGCTGCTGTGTAGCAATGCAGCCCCACGTCTGCCAGCACCCAGCATCGCCCTCGGCCTCTTCTGGGTGCTTAGCAGACAAAACTGGGCAATTGGCAGAAAATAGTATACTACGATTGGTAGCCATCATCATCGAAACAGTAGCATGTCTGCCCAGGTGGCCATGATTGACAGCCACTCCAGTACAACGATGATGGGTACCAATCATAATATACCATCGCCTACCAAAGGGCAAGGTGCTGGTGCAATGCAGCCCTACGGCTGCCAGCCCCACAGCTATTAGTCATGCTACACCGTCTACCGCCAAAAGGCAGCTAGCAGCTGCTGCTGTGTAACAATGCAGTCCCACGTCTGCCGGCACCCAGAGGACATATGGTGACGGTGAGCTCAGCTGAGCTGAGCGGGCTCCATGCTTGCCGTGGTATGTTGTCTGCACAGGTAACCCAGGTAAAAAGGCGCGAATCTATTGTCTGCCGTTGCTGTGACGGGGGTGGAGGGGCCTGACGACATGTACCCAGAACCCCCTGCGACAGTGTTTTGCATCATCCGGGCATTGGGATCTCAACCCAGAATTCCAAGGGGTGGCGGAGACTGCGGGAACTGTGGGATAGCTGTGGGATAGCTACCCATAGTGCAATGCTCCGGAAGTCGACGCTAGCCTCGTACTGTGGACGCGGTCCGCCGACTAGAGCACTTAGAGCATTTTATGTGGGGACACACACAATCGGCTGTATACAACTGATTTCTATAAAACTGGCTTCTATAAATTCGAACTAATTTCGTAGTGTAGACATACCCTCAGTTTCCCCACCTTAATACAAGAATAATGATACTTCCCTCTTTTGTAAAGCACTTTGAGATCTGCTAATAAAAAGCACTAAGTCAGGGGTAGGTAACCTATGGCACGCGTGCCGAAGGCGGCACACAAGTTGATTTTCAGTGGGACTCACACTGCCCGGGTCCTGGCCACTGGTCCGGGGGGCTCTGCATTTTAATTTAATTTTAAATGAAGCTTCTTAAACATTTTAAAAACCTTATTTACTTTACATACAATAGTTTAGTTGTATATTATAGACTTATAGAAAGAGACCACCTAAAAACATTAAAATTTATTACTGGCACGCAAAACCTTAAATTAGAGTGAATAAATGAAGACTCGACCCACCACTTCTGAAAGGTTGCTGACCCCTGATCTAAGTGCTACATGTCATTATTATTACTACTGTTTGAGCTAGAAGTGTAGCTCAGCCAGCTGTTGTAGTTGCAAGGGCCAGCCACAAGGGGGCAGAAAGGCTCACATGCATTGTTACATGAATTTTCCCCCAACCTGTTGCATCTCACTGGACCAGCCCTGGGCTGTGTGTTTATTATAGGGCCATGTTTGCTCCCCAGTGTACAAAGGCTTGTTTTCTCCAGTGCATAGGCTGAAACATAAGTTTTGGGATAGATTCATCCCGGCTGTATTTCCAGTGGGGTCTGTAATCTTTATCCCCCTCTTGTGACAGGCAGGTGCAGAGCACCCTTAGAGCAGCAGGGAGCATTTTCAGAAAACCCTGGACTCTGGGCTGTAGTACCCCACTGGAGTCTGCATCTCCTGTTCTATGCCTCTTCCCTCTGATATCTGTAGCCCCCCAGTACTGGTCAGGAGTCCTGCACCATCAGGGCATGCCCCAGTGGCAGCAGGCAGTGCTGCTGTACATCAGCCACATAACACAATAACAATACCCATGTCGGTGCTGAGTTACATTGGCCCCTGGTCCCAGTCCCTGTGCAGCAGTTGTGTGGGTATGGGGCATCAAGAAGTGTATGGTTCAGTTTTTCCCGGACTCCTTTCAAAGCGGGGGGAAAGGTTGCATTACAGAAAGCTAATGCCACCTAGGAGGTAAGGGGCATCATTGTACTGCTTGGCATACTCAGAGTTTTGGTTAGCCCTGGGGGTGGAGGGTTTCTGCCTGTTCCTGAGAGCTTTGAATCAACCCATACCTTCCTTTCCCAGTAGGTTTCTCTTTTGCAACCCTTCCCCCAAGTGCAGTGCACATTTAACCCCTTGCCCCCTGAATGTGTGTGTGTAAAAACCCACCCTATGTGTGGGTCTTAAGGGACAACGTGTTAACTGTGAGAGTATGTGTAATTGGATGGAGGAATATTTGAAACTGAGCTGCTGCCAACCCCCATTGGATCCAGAAGGCATCTGGGTCCGAGCGCCATCAGCAAGTCTCTTTGAGCAGAACTTTCTCCTGGTTCTGAAGGGGAATCTTCTCTTTGGGGTCTTCACCCCTCTTCATTCAGGACCTTTGATGAAATGGGGTGGGGGGGAGAAATACTAATGAAGCAGCAAAGCAGAACACACAAGTTATTTTCCAGCCAGCTTGAATACTAAAACAAGGCTCAGAGTTTATTCACTAGAGGAACAATACAAGGGTAGTACACTACTGAAGAGCCCCATAGGCTAGTGGTTGACACTCTTAGTGGGGACTCAGGAGACTCGGAGTTCTAATCCCAAGAAAGCAGTGAACCTGCTGTTACACTGAGCAAGTCCTGTCTCGCCTCTGTTCCCCCCACTCGTTGTCCATTTAGACCAGCAATCCCCAAACTTTTCATTGTCATGCCCCCTCTTACCCCTGCCTGTGCGCACACACACCCTGAGCTGGAACTGGGAGCAGGGCTGCAGTTCCAGGGAGTGAGGGGGACATGGACAGGGTAAGGGGGCAGCAGCTGGGGGTGGGTCTGGGCCTAGGAACAGAGACAGGGGCTGAGGCTGGGGGCAGGGCCAGACCACTGCTGGGGGGGGGAGTGGGTGGCACTACCTCCCTGCTCCCCCTGGGAGCTGGCCCAGGCCCCCCTGTGCCCCTTGAACATTCCTCTGTGCCCCCTGGGGGGCACACCCCACATTTTGGGGACCTCTGATTTAGACAGTCAGATCTTCAGGATGAGTCTGTCTCGCTGGGCGTTTATGGACACAACAGGGTCCCCAAACTTGGATGGGCTCTGTGCAGCGCGTGGTACAATGGGGGCCTGGATATCTGGCTCTCTTTCAACATACATGCCCAATCTCTTTCCACTCACTGGAATCAGTGAGTGATTAGAGGATGATCAGGAAACCCTTTGTACAGCACCTAGCACAACAGCGTAGAGGGCCATGACTGGACACCTGGGTGCTACAGTCATATAAATAACAACAACACTCTGCACAGTTTGCTTTGCGGCTGGGTGGGGACAGGGCTGATCCCCAGCACCAGCTAAGTGTTTTGGCCTTTGGAGTCCAAGCCCTGTCTTGGCCGCAGGTGTCAGAGTCAGACAGGAAGAGAGGGGAGACCCCCCACCAGACCAACCTGCTCTCCACCTCCTCCACAGTGTCTAGCAGTGGTTGGTGGTGAGTCTCCAGGAGGAAGGTGGCCACAATGCCAGAGATGATTGGGGCAGCACCGTAGACGACTGGCGGCAGGAAGGAGAAGTATTCATCCAACATCTTGGCCAAGGGAGCCACAATACCTCCTACCCGGGCCATGGTGCTGCCAAAGCCCAGTCCGATCTGCTTAGCGTTGCAGGGAAATAACCACCCAGAACAGGGAAGGATTAGCTCAGTACTGAGTGGGCAGACCTGCTGGGAATGCTAAATAGTGACCCAGCAGGATGTGCTGCTCACCCTTCACAGCCAGTGCTGACCCCAATGACCCAACACGGCACTAGGGGACGTTGTGCTGCAGGGAGCAGGGTGGGGGCTCAGTAGGAGATGCTCTCTTCTCACAGTCAGTGCTGACTCCAATGCTGCAGTGCCATTCTAGGGGGCGCTCTGCTGCAAGGAATTGGGTGCAGGATTCAGTAAGGGTCAGCTGGAAATGCAGCATCTTACCTGATCGGTGTGGGGTAGAGCTCTGTTGTGAATAGAAACTTTCAGTTGAAGGCAGCTGAAAGACATCCCTTCCCAATCACAGCCAGCGATGTGCGGACTATCTTCAGCTCTGGAAAGAGGGGACAAGGAGAATCCAGGGCTAGAACCCTGTTCCAAACTCTGAGCTCTCCCGTGCCTATCTTCCATTCTGCATCCCAGCACTGTAACCTTGGCAGCCTCTCTCCTCTGCCCTGCTTCACCTGGCATATCCACAACCCTGCTCTTTCTTCCTTCGTCACTTCTCCAAGACCTGGAATTTCCCCTCTCTCCAATGGGTAGGAATCTCCTCCATCTGTCATCTTGATTGTTTTATCCTCTTCCCCTCTGACTTCACCCATGCCTAACTCAGGTCTATTCAGCTAGATGGCTGTGTATGGAGATAGATAGGTGGTTAAGTATGTGAATGAGCTGATGGATGGAAGGTTATGTATGTGGATGCATGGATAGTTGGTTCTGTATATGGATGGATGGATGGATAAATAGGCGGTTACGTTTGTAGATGGATAGATAGAGAAATGCATATTGAGGGAGTCAGACTCTGAGTTACTTTACACTCATTGACATGTCTTGGCGGTTATGCGCTAAGCATTGCTGTATGTGGACTGGACCAAACGCACCTCTGGGCACAAAGATTTTTGCGATGATGATGTAAGCAGAGTCAGGATGAGCTCTACCCTGACATCTGGTGGTGAATTATGGCGAGTGTGGAAAAGAACTCCAGGGGCTGATCTTGTTTGCATAGGCACACCCACTCGCCTGGCATGAAACAACAGCAACTCAAAGTGGTTACTTTGGCTGGTGTGGGATCCCCAGTTTCTTTGTTATTGGGGCAGGAAGAATAAAGTTTTGTTATCCTGATTCTGTGAATCAAGGGCAGTGAACCTGTTGTATGACAGAAGGACTGAGTGAGTCCTTCACCATTACCTTAGTAGCACTTGCTTGACAAGGGGCATGGGTTACAAAACCCGGTGAATAGAGAGAGAATGAGGACAGGTATTTGTACCTCATGGTATGGATCCTCTCTGAGGGGTTGAAACACCAATTGCACTACCTTTTCTCTCCACTGTTGAATATCAGAGCTAATTTTGATTCCATTAGAAGTCTAGTTACAGACTGCTGAACTGAATTCACTTTGGGCCACTGGTGCACTAGCACTGGGGCTCCCCTACTATGAGCTGAAATTGCTAAGAGCTGAGATCACTGAGGCTGCTTTAACTAGTGGGGGAGCCTGAAGCTATAATGCTAAGCTGCTGGAGGAGCAGCTAGCAGAGTGGAGCCTTGGGGGATGGTTGGAGTGGAGCTGAGTGACTCACAGGTCGGTGAGTGGAGCGGAGCGGAGTGGCTGGAGGAGCAGCTAGCAGAGCGGAGCCTTGTGGGAGCAGCCCAAGGGACGGCTGAAGTGGAGCAGAGCTGAGCGGCTCACAGGTCGGTGAGCAGAGTGGAGCAGCTGCCAGAGCAGTTCGTGGGACGGCGGGAGCAGCTCATGGGTCAGCTGGTGGAGTGGAGCGGCTCGTGGTGAAGGCTGTGGCGGAACCCCGTCGGCCTCGGATCACGTAAGGTGCCCCTTAACGCCCTGTGTGCCCCCCCCCCCCGAACTCTGGGGCTGCACTGACCAGCGACAGAGACTTTGGGGGGTTGTTGGACTTTTGGGACTTTGGTGATCCTTGGGTTGCTGGTTTCAAGAACCCAAGGGAAAGGACACAGCCCAACTTGCTGGGGTGGGCTTTTCTGCTCATGGTTTGTGTTATGAATCCTGTTTGTGGTGTTTTTTCCAATTTAATGCTGATGTCGTTTACCTCATGTTATTAAACATTTTTTGTTACACTCAGACTCCGTGCTTGCGAGAGGGGAAGTATTGCCTCTTAGAGGCACCCAGGGGGTGGTATGTAATTGTCCCAGGTCACTGGGTGGGGGCTCGAGCCGGTTTTGCATTGTGTTATTGAAGCGGAACCCCTAGATAGAGAACCTGGCCTTTGTTGCTGCCAACTTAGATGGGCAGAAGGGTTACAATGACAAGCCCAGGCTGGAGGAGGAAGGCTGAGAGCGTGACCCTGCACCCAATGTAGGACATGGAGATGGTGACCACCACTTTGGCTGGGAAGTCGACCGCTCCAAAAATCAACTGGAGCAGATAGATACTGACGCCAAAGTTCTGCAGGTCCATGGCCAGCCCGTAATAGGAGAAACTGGTAGAGAACCTGCCATTCACCAGAGGGGGGGGGCAAAGGAATGAGTGAGCGTCCTGTTTAGTGTGCAGCCTGGTGAGATTTAGCTCCAGGCCTAGTCACAATTTAAGCCCAATCTAGATGGGACTTGAGCACTATCTAGGCCCTTGTGCCAGCCCTTGAACAGGGTAGAGTTGGCCAGGGGAACTTTTAGTGTAATGCTTGTGGGTGCTCTGGTTGGTGTGTGCAGTGATGTAACAGAGCGCGGGGGCATTATTCAAAGCAGGGATGCCCAGGACTGAATGGACACACAAAGGGACCTAAAATGCACCAACTTTAGAGAGAAAACCCACAGACCTGAGAAGAACCTGACAGACTGGCAGATAAGAGCTAGATAGACACATAAGATAGACAGACAGATCTGTGTATGTCTAGGGATGGATTAAAGCATGGATGAATAACCCTTAGGGAGACAGATGTCCAAAATGTGTGGATTATCTATGCTCAGAAATGGACTAAGGTTATCGATACTGGATCTGACAATCTTAATTTGAACCCAGATTTAGGATCAGGGTTGAAGGAAAGAAGTGCTCTTACCACACAATTGAGAGGCAGCAGAATATCCGGCATATGGTGAGCGGGCATACCAGATCCGAGATAGTGTAGGAGAACTTCACTGTTGACAGTTCCTTCTGCATTTGGGATTTTAGGATGTAGTAGGAAACAAAAGGGTCAGTCGGGAAGCACATGACAGCCTCATGGATTCAGCTGAGACCTGCCAATGGCTCCTTGCTCTGGCAAACGGTAGCTAGTCATTCCTTACTGAGGCAAACTTCCATGGACCTCAGGTATCAGTTCAACAAGACCTACTTGTGATGGGATATAGAGTCCACATGCATTGACCATACAGGCCTGGTATTATTGGTACTATTAATTAGTATATTACGGTAGCACCAAGAGGCCACAACTAAGATCAGAGCTCAGTTACACAGCTCTCCCCCTCCCCCCATTATTCGAACCGCCCCCTCACTCTGCCAGTGCCCCTGAATCCTGAGCCACAGCCACAGCTGCTATCCCAGCCCTGGGCCTCCTCTGAGCCCAGACTGGCAGTTGTGTGAAAGGATGTGCTGATTTTATACCATGGACAAATATCCACAGGGGACTAAGTTAATGTCACTTTGGAGCAAGGGAGGAAGCCAGGGCTGTGCCAGCTCTCTGTTGAAATCAGGCTTTATTCAATCTCCTTTGCCCCGTGCTAGAAATCTGGTGGGACAGACCCTAGTTCTATGTCCTCTGATAGATTAAAAAGTTAAATGGCCTGATCCTCAGCTGGTGTAAATGAATGACTCCAGTGGAGTTGTGTCTGTTTAGACCACCTGAGGATCAAGCCCTTCATTAAAGACTCCATTGGGTCTCTTTACCTCTGTGGTAAACTTCTCCCCTTCTTCCCATTTCCCATTCACTCTGAGGACCCTTTGGAGCACCTTCACTGCTCTGTCATCTTTACCTGCCAGAACCAGCCAGCGGGCAGATTCTGCGAACCACCTGTTGAAAAAGGATAGTCAAATGTTTCTCCTGCAGAGCCAAGGTCAGTGATGTGACCCACAACTTCGATGGGGTCGTGTAGGCTGGTTGGCCGGGCTCGTCCTCCCTCCGGGGCGGCGGGGAGCCAGACCACCTCGCTACTTTGGTCAGGTGTGTCGGGGAATAAGCTTGGCTGTGCAGCAAACAGTCACTAGCTCAAGCCCTCAGGCAGGAGCTGAGCAAAGAGGTTCAACAGCAAACCCCCAGGCTCCTGGCTCTGAGCAGCAGGGAAGAGGGGGAGATGGTCACCCGTGAGGTGGGTGGCAGGGGGGACGCAGGCTCACCCACTCCACTGCATCCCAGCCTGGGGCCCTAGCAGCGGCAGAAGACCCGCTGCTGTGTCAGTGGGGATTCTGACCGCAACACACTGACATTGGCTCTGGCAGTATTGCAGCCAGACTCGGGTTGGCTGCCCCCGGGCTACTTCCTATCTCCCCCTGTAGAGGTACCTGGGTCTGGATGGCATCCTCCACGGGGTCACACACCATGGGCCCCTCGGGGTAACTGGCACACAGTAGGCCTGGCAGTTCCTCAGGGTAATGGGTGAGCGGTAGGCTTGGCAGCTTCTCTGGGCTCGGGCTAGCATCAGGCGTTGGCTGGTCTGGCCAGTCCTCAGGAGCTACACCACAAGCGTCTGGTCACTCCAGTGCCTAAGACCCAAGTGAGCTTTGGAGTCAGGCTTTTATATTTTCTGTCCTGCGCCCTGACCTCTGAGGGGCAGGCGCATGGTTTGCTGGCTCCGGTACACTTTGGTGTCCAGAGAGGCTCGTCCCCCTCCGGGGCGACGGGGAGCCAGACCGCCTCGCTACACACCACCCCCTTAAGTCTGGCTCCCACTCGTCGGGGCCAGACTCTTCCACACACCCCAGGCGGGACAGGAAGTCAGCATTAGCGTGGTCCTTGCCTGCCCTATGGCGAACCGTAAAGGCATAGGGCTGGAGCGCCAGGTACCAATGCTGTATTTTCATATTATTGTCTTTCATTTTGTTCATCCCCCGAAGCAGGGTGCGGTCAGTGACTAAGGTGAACGGGGCTCCAAGAAGGTAGTAACGTAGGGGGTCACAGGCCCATTTCACTGCAAGGGCCTCCTTCTCCACCACCGCGTAGTAGTTCTCGCGTGGAAAAAAATTCCGGCTGATATATGACCGCATGGTCTTCCCCATCTATTTCTTGGGACAGGATGGCGCCCAGTCCTTCCTCCGAGGCATCCGTTTGGAGGATGAAGTCTCAATTGAAATTTGGGCTGTAGAGGACCGGTTCCCGGCAGAGACTCTTTTTGAGTTCCTGAAAGGCGTCTTCACATTCCGGGGTCCAAACCACTCGTTGAGGGCTGTCCTTGGTTAAAAGGCTTGTCAAAGGGGCGGCAATAGACGCAAAATGGGGAATGAAATGCCGATAATAGCTGGTGAGGCCCAAGAACTGTGGCACCCGATGCTTTGTGGTGGGAGGCGGGCAGGCCGCCAGTGCCTGGACTTTTCCCACAAGGGGCTTCACTTGTCCGTTCCCTATGGTGTAGCCCAGATAAGTAGTCTCTTGCCATCCAATGCGGCATTTTTTTGGGTGGGCTGTCAGGCCAGTGGCCCGCAGGGATCTCAGGACTGGAGCTACCCGTACCAAAAGATCCTCCCAGTGACGGCTGTAGATGACCACATCGTCCAGGTAGGCGGCCAAATAGTCTCGGTGGGGTTGGAGGACATGGTCCATCAGCTGCTGAAATGTGGCTGGGGCCCCATGGAGGCCGAAGGGCATCCTGGTGAATTGGTACAGACCTTTTGGGTTGGCAAATGCGGTCTCTTCCCTCGAAGCGGTGTCAAGGGGATCTGCCGGTAGCCCTTGCTGAGGTCAAACAGCTCATCTACGCTCGTCATAGGATATGCGTCAAATTTGGAAATGGCGTTGACATAGTGGAAGTCGATGCAGAAGTGCCGCGTGCCGTCGGACTTGGGTTCTAGCACTATCGCACTACGCCATTCACTCTGTGAGGGTTCAATTACTCCTAGTTCTAGCATGGCTTGTACCTTTTCCTCAATGATCTGCCACATGCAGTGCGGCAAGGGCCTGGTCATGTCTCGGATCACTACCCCACATTCTGTCTGAATGGTATGATAAACCAGGGTTGTGTAACCCGGCTGGTCGGTGAAGGTTCGCTGGAATGTCTGCAGGAGGCACCGGAGTTGCTTGCATTGTTTGTCCGTGAGGGTCTCTGCGAGCTGGGGCCCCTCACTGTCTTGGGTTAGGGCAGCATGGGGGCCCAGTTCTGGCTCCGGTGGGTAATGGTTAATTAATAAGCCCCCGCACTCCCGCGAGGGCTTCAGGAGATGGACATGATACCACTGGGTTTTCTTACATCGGTCCGGTTGGTTGACCTCATAGGGGACGGACACACCTTCCGGACCACTTTGTAGGAGTCCTGCCAACGGGCCAGTAGCTTGGACTCACTCGAGGGCAGGAGAAGCAGGACCCGGTCCCCAGGTTTAAAGTCACGGCTCTGCGTGTCTCAGTTATAGGTTCGTGCTTGAGCCACCTGGCGGCCCTTAAGTTTTCCTGGCTAGTGCCCCGGCCTGAGTGAGGCGTTCCTGGAGCCGAAGGACATACTTCAAGAGGCCCTGGGTTGGTGATGGAGCTTCTTCCCAGTTTTCGCACATCAGGTCGAGCAACCCCCATGGGCGGTGGCCATAAAACAACCAGAGGTGAAAGTAAGCTGGTCCGGTCCGGTACGGCATACTGGCAAGAGCCAGTACACCGTGCCAGACAGCACCGGCTTCCGCAGCAGGGATTTAAAGGGCTCTGGGATCCCCGCCACTGTGGGGAGCCCAGACCCTTTAAATCCCACCTGCAGCTCTGGCGGCTGGGCTGGGGCCGGGATTTAAAGGGCTTGGGGCTCCCCGGAGCTCCGGGCCCTTTAAATCCCAGCCTCAGCCTGACAAGGCTCGGGGCTCCTGACAGTCGCGGGAGCTCCGGGCCCTTTAAATCCACTCCCAAGCCCGGCAGCCGGAGTTGTGGGGGGATTTAAAGGGCCCAGAGCTAAGCGGCGGACAGAGCCCCGGGCCCTTTAATTTGCCCCTGAGCCCCGGGGGCTCCCAGCCACCTCTGCAGCTGGGAGCCCCGGGTTGATTTAAAAGGCGCTGGGGCTCCCAGCCACAGCCGGTGCCCCAGGGCCTTTAAATCTTGAGAGGCCCCACCTCGTCCGGTTGAGGCCCTGACTCTTCCGGATGAGGCCATGCCCCCCTCAGGAGTCCAGCAGTACCGATAAGTCTTGTAAGTTACTTTCATCCCTGACAACAACTCAAAAGGGGAAAACTTCGTAGAGGCCTCAGGCACCTCCCGGATCACCGGAAGCAAAGGCGGGAGTAGCTGGTCCCATTGGCGTAGTTCCTCTGGGGGGAATTTGCGCAACATGTCTTTTAGAGCTCGGTTAAACCGTTCAACCAAACCGTCGGTTTGTGGATGGTAGATAGAGGTGCACAACTGCTTGATCCCCAGGAGCCTACACAGGTGCTGCAGCAGTTGGAAGGTAAAGTTGGTGCCCTGGTCCGTGAGAATCTCCCGGGGCAGGCCTACCTGAGCAAAGATTTTCACAAGCTCGCCCGCAATGGTTCGGGCGGTAATGTTCCGCAGTGGTACCGCCTCCGGGAAATGGGTAGCATAATCTACTAGGACCAAAACACACTGAAATCCCACGGTGCTTTTCGGGAGAGGCCCCACCAGGTCCATGGCCACGCATTCGAAGGGCATTTCTACCATGGCCATGGGGACCAACGGGACCTTGGGTGTCCACAGGGGTGCGGCTAGCTGGTACTCTGGGCAGGAGTTACAATAGTTCCTTACTTCCTGATGCACGCCGGGCCAGAAGAAGCGTGTCAGTATCCGGGCAAGAGTCTTCTCGTGGTCCAAGTGGCCGGCAGCAGGGATGTCGTGAGCGAGTTTCATTACTGTCCGCTGGTGCCATGGAGGCGCAAGTAGTTGGCTTTGGGGTTCTCCAGTGCGCGAGTCCCATTCTACCCGATAGAGCCAATCCTGTCGCAGTTCCAAATGTGGCCACTGCTTCACCCGGTGCGGATCAATTACGGCCCCATCGACCGTGGCTAGTTGCTTGTAAGCATGATTGAGGGTGAGATCGGCCCTTTGGTCACGACAAAAGTCAGTGTGAAGCAGGGGTTCAGCAGCAGCTTCTGGAGGGGAGTCCTCGGGCTCTTCTTCCGGTCCGTTGGGGTCTCGTGCCTCCTCCTGGGAAGTCTGGCCAGTCTCACCCCAGGATCACCGGGTAGGCGAGCCAAGGAGCCAGGCTGACCACCATCGATCGCATGACCCCATCCACGGTCAGTCAGACTTGGGCACTGGGGTAGGGTCGTACATCGCCATGAATGCATTGTAGACTAATCGTCCCCAGGCGTGGGTCAGCCTGGAGGTCGAGGCTTTGGTGAGCCAGCGTCTGGCCACAGCCTGAGTCAATTAGGGCCAAAGTTGGGTAATCGCCAACAACCACTGGCACTGTAATCTTGGCAGTTTGTGGGCGTCTGGCGTGGGCTTCTCCCGTGCAGACCTGCCCGAAGCTGCAATCCATCTCGGTGCAGTCTCGTTGTAAATGGCCATATTTCCCAGAGGAAAAACAGGGCCTGATATCCGAGCGCCCTGGGAGGGTTTCAGTTGGTTCCTCAGGCATCTGGTCGAGGTGCCGGGGCTTGTTGAACTGGGACCTCAGCAGGTCGGGGTCAAGGCTCCGGGCCCCATGACGGATTTCATGGTTTGCTCCAGGTGGCCCCCCTCTTCTCTGGGTTAGGGCACTCTGGTCCTGGCAGGGCAGCTCGAGTGATCGGTCCCACTGGTCCCTCGGCAGCGAGGAAATCCTCCATGAGAGTGATGGCAGCCATTAAGGTCATAGGCCGATGGCGGAGGACCCAGGCCCTCCCTCGGGATGGGAGTATAGGGACGAATTGCTCCAGAATAATTTGTTCAGCGAGCTCATCCGGGGTTCACCTTTCGGGTTGTAGCCTTTGCCTGCAGGCTTCCCTCAACTCTCAGGCTACCATCCGGGGTACGGGCCCCTGTAGCGTAGACCAAGCTCTGGAACCACTGTCGGAAAGTCTCCGTGTTAACGTCCAAGGCATCTAAGATTGCTGCCTTTACCCGGGCGTAGTCCTGAGCCGCGTCCATAGACATGCCCCGATATACAGTTTGGGCGGTCCCGGTCAGATATGGGGCCAAAATAGTAGCCCATTGGTCTTGGGCCCAGCCTACGACTAATGCTGCCCTTTCAAATGTTACCAGAAATGCTTCTGGGTCGTCATTGGGCCCCCATGTTTGTGAAGCGGATGGGAGTGGCCAGGCTGGCGGGCCCAGTGGCACCCGCAAGCTGGGGCTCTGAAGGATGGGGCAGCAAGGTCGCCAACTGCTGCAGGCACTTTTGTCCTGGTTTTGACCTCCCAGTTCTAAAATCAGCTGTTGCTGTTGGGTCCCGAGCTGCTGCACCAGCTGCTGCTGCTCGAGCTGGGCGGCTTGCTGCTGTTATTGACTTTCGGCTAAGAACTTAGAAGCTTGTCCATATCCATGGCTGCTCGGGCAGGCTCCACCACAGATCCCTTCTCACAAGGATCGGGGAATCAGTGCCTGCATTCTCCCCACCCTCCGGGGGGACGGGGAACCAGACCGCCTTGCTACTTTGGTCAGGTGTGTCACGGAGTTAGCTTGTCTGTGTGGCAAACAGTCAGCAGCTCCGGCCCTGAGGCAGGGGCTGAGCAAACAGGTTCAACAGCAAACCCCCAGGCTCCTGGCTCTGAGCAGCCAGGGAGAGGGGGAGACTGTCACCCGTGAGGTGGGTGGCAGGGGGGATACAGGCCCACACTCCACTGCATCCCAGCCCGGGGCCCTAGCAGCGGCAGAAGACCCGCTGCTGTGTCAGTGGGGATCCTGTCCGCAACACACTGACATTGGCTCTGGCAGTGTTGCAGCCAGACTCGGGTCGCCTGCCCCCGGGCTACTTCCTATCTCCCCCTCTAGAGATACTTGGGTCCAGACGGCATCCTCCACGGGGTCACACACCATGGGCTCCTCAGGATAGCTGGCGAGCAGTAGGCCTGGCAGTTCCTCGGGGTAATGGGCGAGCAGTAGGCTTCGCAGCGTCTCTGGGCTCGGGCTAGCATCAGGCGTTGCCTGGTCTGGCCAGTCCTCGGGTTGACCGCCGATCGCCGTCATCTCCCCATCAAGAGCTATGCCACAAGTGTCTGGTTGCTCTGCTGGCTAAGTGCCAAGTGAGCTCTGGGGTCGGGCTTTTATACTTCCTGTTCTGCGCCCTAACCTCTGAGGGGCAGCGGCAGGGTTTGCTGGCTCCGCCCACTTTGGTGTCCAGAGAGGCTCATTCCCCTCCAGGGTGGCGGGGAGCCAGACCGCCTCAATACAGAAGCTTCATTTAAAATTAAATTAAAATGCAGAACCTCCCCACTCCCCCGGACCGGTGGCCAGGACCCGGGCAGTGTGAGTGCCATTGAAAATCAGCTCACGTGCCGCCTTTGGCACGCGTGCCATAGGTTGCCTACCCTGAGCTAGGTGGTGGGATAAGGCTGTGTGATTGATGCTGAGTCCTAGAGGGCAGGTGTGATGCTGTCTGCACAGAGAATGGCTGACACACTGTCTCCTGGCAACTGATGGCCTGGGCCCCTCCCCTGCAAGGTGCCAACTCAAGGTGTTGGAGACCAAAGAGATCAGGTGGCCTCCTGGCCTGGGGAAAGAGACAAAGGACAGAGGAGGGGTTGGAGGGGGTTGCAGTTTGGAGCTGGCTGGGAAAGAGAGGGAGGCCCAACACTGGTGTCTGGGCTTCCTTCCCCACAAGACGGACCTGACTGAGGGGTCCTGTTTTCCATACCTACAAGCTCTGCTTTGACTGTATTCCTGTCGTCTAATAAACCTTCTGTTTTACTGGCTGGCTGAGAGTCACGGTGAATCGCAGGAAGTAGCGGGTGCAGGATCCTGACTCCCCCACACTCTGTGACATCCAGCAGCAGCAGGACAGGTTCTCTTCCAGCCCTCTGGGGTGGGTGTTGGGAGTGGGAGGAGTGGAGGGGAATGTGGTTACTCCTATAACCAGACTTTTAGTTTCCAGTCAGCACTGCTAACCCGGACACCTAGGTCTCATTTTCTACTGGAGTTTCCAGTCTAAAACTGGATACCTGGCAACAGGGGTGCCAGAAAAGCCTGTGGGGGGGGGGGGGAGGAGGGGCAAGCAATCATTTTTAAAAGTGAGAGGGTTAAGCCTTAAGCAGTGGGAAGCAAGGGGTGGGTGGGCTAGGGAGTGGAGAGGAGCTAATGGGCAGGGCCATGTCTGCTGTCCTGCCCAGGTAGGTTGGAGACTTGTGGGGGCGGGGGGAAGAGAGATCAGCTGACACAGTATCCCCAGCCCAGGTGACGTGACAGCCAGTGTTGGATTTAGAGTTAGAGGGCCCCCCCGGCCCCGTGCTCACCTTCATTTTGGGGGCCCCTCCTTGGGACCCAGCCAAGAAAAACAACATTCTCTTATCTCCCCCGACCCCCATTTTTTCATTTTTTCCCCTTCATATTGTAAAAAAACATTAGAGTGCGGGGTCTGGCCAGGAGCTAGGATGAGGAAGGGGGCTCATGGTTGGGGCAGGAGATTGGGGTGTGGAGTGCTTAACTGGGGCAGCTCCTGTTTGGTGCGAGAGGTTCAGGTGGGAATGTGGGGGGGTGCAGGAGCTTCTGTTTGGTGCTCAGGATGGAGGTGGGAATGTGTGGGGGTGCAGGAGTCAGGGCAGGGGGCTGAGGTGTGTGAAGGGGTGCAGAGGTCAGGGGGCTCGGGGTGTGTGGGGTTTGCAGGAGCCAGGGCAGGGGGCATCTGAGGGGGTGCAGGAGTCAGAGGGGACTGGGGGAGTGTGGGGGTGCAGGAGTCAGGGTGGACAGGGGGCTGGGGGTGATGGCAGAGAAGAGCTGGCCAGGCCAGGGCCCCTTGGACCGTGGGCCCGGTGCCATGGCAAATCCAGTACTGGTACCCATTGGGTTCTTCTAAAGGATCCCACCCCCCAGCCTAAGGGGAGGATCTACAGGACCTGAAGCCCAACTGATTACAGGGGACAACTAATGAAATAACAGGGACAACCAGGTTTGCGTAGAAGGTCCTGGCCCTCTCGCACATCTCCGCCGGATCCGTGAGGGGGGTGCTGTCCTCTGCCAGGAGGCAGGTGACGTGCTTCTTGGCCCCCCTCTTTTTCTCCAGGGCGTAGAAGCGGGAGCCGCGATCCATCTCCGGAAGGAGGCGGATGCAAGATCGAACAAAAGCACCCCAGGCCCGATAATCTTCGGGGGCCCGGAGCTCCTCCTGCTCCTCCCGGCACGCTCCGCAAAGGGATGGATCCTCAGGGCTGGCGGCCAAACGCCTCTCTAGCTCTAAGACCTCCTGTTCTAACTGCTCTATCACCGCATCCCTCCGTCGGCTGGTGTGACATTGTTGATATAATCTGGAACCATATAGAACATGGTTGCAACCAAAGTCCTGTAGTGGCACCAAATCTGGTATAAAGGGGGGTTAAATGAGGTGTCTAAGACAAGGTTGTGGTTTGCTGGTTATGATTAGGCTGCCTAGATAGGTGTATCATTTTGTAGTTGAAGTTATAAATATTGGCTCTGTACTGTCTGTATTTCAAACTTATGTTGTGCTTCTGGGAAACCTCCCAGACAGGTGGGTGTTAGCTCTGTCTAGCCTGCTTCATGACCCATTAAGGACCATCAGCTATACAGTTGACCCATGGAGAGACGCCTTGTAACTCAGCAAAGTATGCAGGAACTTGCCCATGTGACTCCAGACTCCATTTTGCTGTAATTTTCCACAGTAAGAACAAAGAGGTGTTCTTACACCTGGAAAAACTATAAAAAGGCTGATGCCTCATCTCCATTTGGTCTTCAATCCTGCTTCTTACCTCTGGAGTGACTTTGCTACAAACTGAAGCTCTGAACAAAGGACTGATGACCCATCGCAGCTGGGGATGTATTCCAGAGAATTGATTTGAACCTGCAGTTTATTCTATCACTGCTGCAAGCCTGAACGAAGAACTTTGCCATTACTGTATGTAATTGATTAAATTTAACCAATTCTAACTCTCATCTCTGTCCTTTTCCTTTTATGAATAAACCTTTAGATTTTAGATTCTAAAGGATTGGCAACAGTGTGATTTGTGGGAAAGATCGGAGTTGTATATTGACTTGGGTCTGGGGCTTGGTCCTTTGGGATCGAGAGAACCTTTTTTGTGTATATTGGGATACTGATTTTCATAACCATTTGTCCCCATAACAAGTGGCACTGGTGTTGATACTGGGAAACTGGAGTGTCTAAGGGAATTGTTTGTGTGATTTGTGGTTAGCCAGTGCGGTGAAACCAAAGTCCTCTTTGTCTGGCTGGTTTGGTTTGCCTGAGAGGTGGAGAAACCCCAGCCTTGGGCTGTAACTGCCCTGTTTTAGCAATTTGTCCTGAATTGGCACTCTCAGTTGGGTCTCGCCAGAACCCCATAGTCACAGCTGGCGCCCCGCGTTTAGTCACGGCAGAAGAGCCATGCACGCACCTTTACTAGGTCCCACCACCGCCGCGCCGAGGGAAAGGCACGCTGCTGCCCTCGCCAGACCAGCCAGAACTCCCGGAAGGACACCACGAAGCCCATATCCTCCAGCAAGCTGTTGTTAAAATGCCAATAGGCCAGCCCCGGCCTCGCCGCACAGCGAGAGGCCGTCACGGTGACTAGATGGTGATTTGAAAAAGGAGCTGGCCAGATGTTGGAGGAGTGGGCCCCTGAAAGGTGGAAGCGTGACAAGTAGATGCGGTCCAACTAGGAGTGGCACGACCGATGGGCTTCCACCTGGACATAGGTAAACATTGAGACATCGTCAGGGTGGTGGTCGTGCCAGACGTCCACCAGGGAGTGATGTTCGACTATCTCCCAGAGCTCTGCTTGGTCCCCGAGCGGTCCTACTCCTTGAGGGTGGCGTTCACGTCCCCGCCCAGGACCAGGTACTCACAAGGATCCAGAGCCGAGGAAGGCGGACGCCTGCTGATAAAAACGCAGCCGCTCCGGGCTCGATGTTGGGGCATAGACGTTAACAAGGTTGACCACGAGCCCCTCCATACGGACCCGGAGGTGCAGCAGGCGGCCCGGCACAGCCTCAGCGACCCCAAGCACCTCGGGCCGTAGGTCGGGGGAGAACAGGGTCGCCACTCCAGGCGTACGAACTGTGAGATGGCTAACGTAGACCCTGACCCCCACTCCAGCCGCCAGCTGTCTTCGGCGGCCGGATCCATATGGGTCTCCTGCAGGAAAACCACAGAGTATCCCCCCTCCTGAAGGAAGGAGAGCACCTGGCTCCTGCGGAGTCCCATCCTACAGCCCCGGGTGTTCAATGTTGCAAAGGTGATAGGTGCCATGAGGAGGGCTGGGGGGGATCCTCACCGGCAGGGTCGCTCACGGTCCCCATTGGGCCATGCAGCAAACCATGACCCACCCCAAAGGTGCGCAAGGAGTCACAAAAGAGGCAGACCCGCTGGTAGGCTGTGGCACCCTGCTTCCCAGTCCTTTTACCCTCCCCAATGAGAGCCCTCGCTGCCCGGAGGATTTAATGAAAATCCCCCCATCGCTGGAGGGTGAGCAGTACCTTATTGCGGGAGCCACAGACATCTTCTAAAAACTCCCGCAGCTCTTCTCACAGCATATGGGGGGGTGGGGTCACCGGCCTCCAGTCATCCTCCGGTGGGGCCCCTGGCACAGCCCCATGGCCCACCAAGACGGGCAGGCAAGAGGTTGTCGGAGAAAAACAGAGTTCTCACTCTTTTGTTTAGGTACAGCAAGTCAGATGCTTTATTAACTCTCACAATTGTGCAGAGGGAGAGAGCTAAGCAGGTCTCTCCCAGGTAACCAATTACAGCAAGCATTTATACCTTTCATTACAGAAATAATGAGGAACAGCTGCATTTTGTTTATACATAGGTCTTCTTGATATCTTATTGTGACGGAGCAGGGAGCAGGGCAGATTTGACCTGGGAATGTTGCAGGGGGGTTGCAGTGGGGATGGGGGACTTCCCTTGAAGGAAGCTAACTGAGCTGTAACCTGAGCCAGGAGGGGGTGGGGAGAATTAACACCTTCTGCCCGGGAGACTGAACAAAGGAGAGGAGGAGCTGGGGGGAGGGGGAAGAGAGGAGCTGCAGGAGGAGTTTTGGTTTGGTTTCAGTTTGGGCTGGGTGGTGCAACGCAGGGAACCCCAAGCTGGGGTCTAAGCTCCCTGAACCTCCCAGAGGGACCTAATT
Source organism: Chrysemys picta bellii (assembly GCF_011386835.1). Taxonomy (NCBI): domain Eukaryota; kingdom Metazoa; phylum Chordata; order Testudines; family Emydidae; genus Chrysemys; species Chrysemys picta. Next base: position 1,784 of record NW_027053669.1, on the reverse strand, counting down.
GAGGGGATCTGGTCGTACCTACACGCTCTGCTTGAGACTGTGTTCCTGTCCTTAAATAAACCTTCTGCTTTACTGGCTGGTTGAGAGTCACAGTGAATCTCAGGAAGAGGGGTGCAGGGCCCTGACTCCCCCACACTCCACGACAAGGTCATCTTGATATCTTATTTCCTCACTAATGTAGATTCTTAGTCTACATTCCATATTATCTACACAAGGTCGCAGCAACTTCTCACACAGTTCTTTCCCACCCGCTTCACACACTCCTCGCTTCTATAAATCTTGCGTTATTAGGGTTTCAGTTAGCCTAACTCTTGCTAACGAACTATCATGCATTGCATCCCCTTCCTGTCAGTTCTTTCTCTGCTTCCACAAGGCGGACCCTCGACGTGGCACCCGATGGGCTGGCGCCACATGGCCTGCCTCAGACCCCGGCTTAATGGGGGGCAGTGGAGGGAAGATAGCAGCCCCTAGTGGTTCGGGACTGGGAAACACAAAGGCTGCTCCCTGGGGGTCATCCTCCAGGAAAGGGAAGGAGATGGCCCCAGGGGCGGCAATGGCATCGTGGGAGGTGGAGGGGATAGGGACGGGGTCAGGAGTAGGGTTGGGGAGAGGGACAGAGGCAGGATCCTGGGCCACAGGAGCTGGACTGCCGGGAGGTGGCTGCTCTCGGTCGGGCTCAGGGGTCTGAGGAGTAGGGAGGGGGTCCCCAGTGATGCCGGGCTCAGGCTCAATGGCAGCTGTGACAGCCACGGCGTCAGGAGGTGGATAATCTTCAGTGGGGCCTCTGCCCAGGAAAGAACTTGGTTGCCCCACACCAACGAGGGATACCCCTGGTAACTCGGGTCCTGGCCGTGAGGCACCGGCCGTCGCCTCAACAGGCTTGGCGGGTGTTAGCAGAGTGCCACCTGCGGGCGCACAGGTTGAAGAGTCCAGGGGACCCTCGGAGGCGGGAGTGGAAGCCGTGGTTATGGGGAGGGAGCATGGGGAAGGGGGAGGGGGAGCCGGGGCGAGGTTGCTTAGGTGGAGGCCCGCTGGCAGAGGATCGTCCTCCCCATGGGTGACCAGGGTCAGACCCAGGGCCTCGATCTCCTCATATATGAAAGGGAGCTCACCTCCCACCACCCTGGGGTCCTCCCCACTAGCGCCCATGGTGACGCTTGCCTCGGGTATTGCAGGGGGTTTAACCGGCAAGGGGGCAGGAGGGGCTTCATCAGGGGCCTCCGCAAGGAGGGACTGTGGAGGATGGATGTTGGTACCCTCCGGTGCTGCCACATCTTCCCCAGCTGGCACTGGGGATGGAACATACCCGTGGGCAAGGCGGAAAACTCGGTGTCTGTGACCCCCTTCCTGGTCTTCCGGGGGGTCTCTGCATTGGATGACAGGAGCGGAGCTCGAGCCTTCCGCTTGCCCCGCTTTCCATGTACTAAGGTCCAGCCCTCCATGGCATCGCCTGCGGGCCGGTTGACAGGGGTTGGGTTGGGGGGCAGGGATGATGGCTCGGGGACTTGAGGAGGTAACAGTGGGGTGGCACGAGGGAGGGAAGATTCCCCCTCGGGCAGGCCCTCTCCCAAGCCTGGTGATACCCCCACTGCACCCTCCTCCATAGGCCCCGCCAGATTGCAGGCAGCGGAGGCTGGGCTCTCCCGCTTGTCTGAGCGCGCTGGGGGAGGTACCCCTGGGGCCTGAGCAGGAGCAGTGGTGGGCTGAGAAGGAGGAGGGGTGGCTGTGGGCACCGGGCAGCCAGAGACACCGGCGATGATGGGGTCGGCACCCTGCCGGGGCTG
>NW_027053668.1:0-25000 GCF_011386835.1 Chrysemys picta bellii | reverse complement strand
GACCACGACCTCATGGAAGGGACCTCAGGTGAGTTTACCTTTTAAAATATAAAACTTGTTTTAAAAGCAAGTGTTTTTTAATGATTACTTTGCCCTGAGGACTTGGGATGCATTCGCGGCCAGTACAGCTACTGGAAAAGTCTGTTAATGTGTCTGGGGATGGAGCGGAAATCCTCCAGGGACATCTCCATGAAGCTCTCCTGGAGGTACTCCAAAAGCCTTGCCACAAGGTTTCTGGGCAGTGCAGCCTTATTCCGTCCTCCATGGTAGGACACTTGACCACGCCATGCTTGCAGCAAGTAATCTGGTATCATTGCATATCAAAGCCTGGCAGCGTATGGTCCCGGTGTTTGCTGGCATTCAAGCAACATCCATTCTTTATCTCGTTGTGTAATCCTCAGGAGAGTGATATTGCTCATGGTAACCTGGTTGAAATATGGGAATTTAATTAAGGGGACAGAGGTGGCTGTTCCTACTGGGCTGTTTGCCTGTGGCTGAAAAGAAATCCTTCCCTGCAGTTAGCCAAGCGTAAGGGGTGTGGGGGGGAATTGGCCCTGAGCTTTTTGCGTTTGCCTAGCAGGGATCTTCCCTGTTACCAGCCACACGGTGGGAGGATGGGTACAGCGATCATCCCAGAGAATTGGATGCGGGGGTGGGGGGGTTAGTTTGTTTGCTGCTGCTGAAGGTTAACAGGAAACCGCAGCAGTCAACGGGCTTTGCTTGGTATGTGGGAAAGGAGGGCGCAGAAGCTGAAAGACAATGGCTTACCATGGCCGCATGCAAGCTGAATTCTGTTGCCCGTACCTGCATCTGTGATCTCTAACACCAAAGCCACAGGCACTCAATATTAAGATGGAAAATGCGACCTTGTACTGAAATCACACGTGCTATGTAATGTGAATAGTGTTGTTCATCGTGAAAGAGTATAAGCATTGTTCTGTAAAATGTATCATTTTAAAAACTTCTCTCCTTTTTTTTTTTTCAACCCTCCCTCCAGCAGCTGCAAATTTTTCAAGCCTCCCTCCTCCGTCCCGAAGGCTATCTCAGATAAGGTGGTGGAGAAAGAGGACGCGAGATGAGATGTTCATGGAAATAATGGAATGCACCCGCAATGAAAGAGCTCATTTGAATGAGTGGAAGGACATGGTATCTAAATTTAGGAAAGATGCCAGTGAACGTGAGGTCATGAGGGACGCTCGAGATCAGAGGTGGCAGGCTGCAACGCTGGGGCTGCTGCGTGATCAAACGGACATGCTCCGGCGTCTGGTGGAGCTTCAGGAACGGCAACATGATAACAGACTGCCGCTGCAGCCGCTGTATAACCTCCTCCCCACTCACCATGTTCCATATCCTCCTCACCCAGATGTGTAAGAAAGTGGTGGGGGGGGGAAGGCTCCGTGCACCCTCCCACTCCACCCCAGTGGACAGCCCAACCAAAAGGCTGTCATTATATTGAATTTTTTCAATGGCCTTTTACTTCCCTCCTATCCTCCTTCCAAACCTCACCCAGATTATCTTGTCAGTTCTCTCCCTATGTTTATAATCAATTAATAAAGAATACATGATTTTTAAACCATAGTGACTTTATTTCCTTTGAAAGCAAGCTGGGAGAAGGGGGAGGGTGGGTTCCTTACAGAGAATGAGTCAATAAAGGGGGCGGGTTTTCATGAAGGAGAAACAAAGAGAAATTTCGCACTGTAGCCTGGCCACTCATGAAACTGGTTTTCAAAGCTTCTCTGATGCACAGGGCTTCCTGGTGTGCTCTTCTAATCGCCCTGGTGTCTGGCTGTGTGTAATCAGCAGCCAGGCGATTTGCCTCAGCCTCCCACCCCGCCATAAAGGTCTCCCCATTACTTTCACAGAGATTTTGCAGCACATAGCAAGCAGAAATAACAATGGGGATATTGGTTTGGCTGAGGTCTGAGCAAGTCAGTAACGATCGCCAGCGACCTTTTAAACGGCCAAATGCACATTCTACCACCCTTCGGCACTTACTCAGCCTGTAGTTGAACAGCTCCTGACTCCTGTCCAGGCTGCCTGTGTATGGCTTCATGAACCATGGCATTAAGGGGTAGGCTGGGTCCCCAAGAATAACTATTGGCATTTCAACATCCCCAATGGTTATTTTCTGGTCCGGAAAGTAAGTCCCTTGCTGCAGCCCTTTAAACAGAGTAGTGTTCCTGAAGACGCGAGCGTCATGAACCCTTCCCGGCCAGCCCACGTTGATGTTGGTGAAACGTCCCTTGTGATCCACAAGTGCTTGCAGCACCATTGAAAAGTACCCCTTGCGGTTTATGTACTGGGTACCCTGGTGCCCTGGTGTCAAGATAGGGATATGGGTTCCATCTATCGCCCCACCACAGTTAGGGAATCCCATTGCAGCAAAGCCATCCACTATGACCTGCACATTTCCCAGTGTCACTACCTTTCGTAGTGGCACCTGAGTGATTGCTTTGGCTACATGCATCACAGCAGCCGCCACAGTAGATTTGCCCACTCCAAATTGATTCCCGACTGACCGGTAGCTGTCTGGCGTTGCAAGCTTCCGCAGGGCTATCGCCACTCGCTTCTCAACTGTGAGGGCTGCTCTCATCTTGGTATTCTGGTGCTTCAGGGTAGGGGAAAACAAGTCACAAAGTTCCAAGAAAATGCCCTTACGCATGCGAAAGTTTTGCAGCCACTGGTAATCGTCCCACAACTCCAATACTATGCGGTCCCACCAGTCTGTGCTTGTTTCCCTTGCCCAGAATCGGCGTTCCACGGTTATAACCTGCCCCATTAACAGCAAGATCTCCAAAGAACTGGGTCCTGCGGTATGATAGAATTCCATGTCCATATCCTCATCACTCTCGCTGCTGCGCTGCCGTAGCTTACTCCTTGCCGCCTGGTTTTGCAGGTTCTGGTTCAGCATAAACTGCACGATAACGCGCGAGGTGTTTACAATGTTCATGACTGCTGTCTTGAGCTGAGCGGGCTCCATGCTTGCCATTGTATGGCATCTGCACTGTTCACCCAGGAAAAAGGCGCGAAACGGTTGTCTGCCGTTGCTTCCCTGGAGAGGGGGGAGGATATACCCAGAACCACCCGCGACAATGTTTTTGGCCCCATCAGGCATTGGGATCTCAACCCAGAATTCCACTGGGCGGAGGAGACTGCGGGAACTATGGGATAGCTATGGGATAGCTACCCACAGTGCAATGCTCCAGAAATCGACGCTAGCCCCAGTACATGGAAGCACGCCACCAAATTAATGTGCTTAGTGTGGCCACATACATTCGACTTTATACAATCTGTTTCCAAAATTCAAATTATATAAATTCAGATTAATCCCATAGTGTAGACATACCCCAAGTCACAAGGCGTTGTTAACTCAATGGCTCATACTAGCAGTCACAGACCCCTCAACCCTATTTCTGGGAGAGCAGTCATACATTCATGTGAAATGATATGGGGTTATTTTCTGTGCTCCACTGGGCTGTGTGGGGCAATGGGGACTGCAAGTTGGGATTCCTGGCTCTGGGAGGGGAGTGGGGTCTAGTGGGTGAGAGCAGGAGGGAGTGCTTAGTGTGGCCACATACATTCAACTTTATACAATCTGTTTCCAAAATTCAAATTATATAAATTCAGATTAATCCCGTAGTGTAGACATACCCCAAGTCACAAGGCGTTGTTAACTCAATGGCTCATACTAGCAGTCACAGACCCCTCAACCCTATTTCTGGGAGAGCAGTCATACATTCATGTGAAATGATATGGGGTTATTTTCTGTGCTCCACTGGGCTGTGTGGGGCAATGGGGACTGCAAGTTGGGATTCCTGGCTCTGGGAGGGGAGTGGGGTCTAGTGGGTGAGAGCAGGGGGGAGGGGGCAGGGAGTCAGGACTCCTAGCTTCTATTCCTAGCTCTGGAAGGGTTGTGGGGTCTAGTGGGGAGAGCAGGTAGGGCTGGGAGTCTGGACTCCTGAGTTCTATTCCTGGCTCTCGGAGGTTAGTAGGGGTCTAGTGACTAAAGTATGGGGCCTGGGAGTCAGGGTTACTGGGTTTTATTCCCAGATGTGGCTGGGGAGGAAGGTCTCATGGATAGAGCGGGGGAACTGGGAGTCAGGACTCTTGGGTTCTATTGCCAGCTCTGGGAATAGAGTGAAATGGAGTCTGGTGGGTTAGCGATGCATAGCGGGGACTTAGCGTCAAGGCTCTTGGGTTCTGTTCCCATCTCTACAAGGGGTTTATGATCTAGCAGTGGAAATGGGAGGGACTGAGAGTCTGGATTTCAGGGTTCTATTGCCTATTTGGGGAGGAAATAGTATAGTCTAGTGCAGGGGTCAGCAACCTTTCAGGAGTGGTGTGCCAAGTCTTCATTTATTCACTCTAATTTCATGTGCCAGTAATACATTTTAATGTTTTTAGAAGGTCTATAAGTCTATAATACTAAAATATTGTATGTAACGTAAATAAGGTATTTAAAATGTTTCAGAAGCTTCATTTTAAATTAAATTAAAATGCAGAGCCCCCAGGACGGTGGCCAGGACTGGGCAGTGAGAGTGCCACTGAAAATCAGCTTGCGTGCCGCCTTCGGCACACGTGCCATAGGTTGCCTACCCCTGGTCTAGTGATCAGAGCAGAGGATTGGAAACTCAGATGCTTGGGTTTTGTTCCAAACACCGGAAGGAGTGTTATCTTGTGGTTAGAATAGTAGTAGAGTATTGATAGCTGGGAGTCTTGTGTTTTGTTCCCAACTCTGGGAGGGGAGTGGGCTCTAGTGGTAGTGGTGGTAGTGGGGTGGGGGGTGCTGTGAGTCAGAACTCTGGGGCTCTATCCTTAGCTCTCTCACTGACTTTCCATCCAGAACCTCGGTCATGTTGCTCTGTGCCTTATTTTGTTACTCTGTCATACGGGTACAATAATATTCACCTAACTTCAATGAGGGTGTGAGGCTTGGTTAAGCAATACGCAAAAAGCCCTCGGAGAGCACAGAGAAGAGCAGAGTATGATTGTATGGGATGGCTGTGTTCCCCCCAGCACCCCAGAGACTGAGGATGTAACCAGAACCAGCGTCTGTACTTGAACCCTGAGCCTAGCTTCCAAAGAATGCAGAACCTGCCTTCAAGAAGAACACTGCCAAGTGCAACAGAAACTGTTTATTTGCCACAGCATTTCACATAGGTATTTTCTTTGTACAGTAAATAGATGCTTTTGCCCCATGTAGGGTTTAAACTCTAGGTGGAGTTTAAACCCTACATGGATCGGGATGAGCCACATTTTGATCCTGTTAACTGGATTTTTTTTTAAATGAAAATGTGCATTTTATTAACACAAAACATAGGGACAAGGAGACAGATTCTCAAATCCAACCAAGGCAGCTGAGTTAGGGTCTGTCTATGCAGCAGCACATGCTTCAGCGTGGGCTAGTCCTGTGACTAATGACCCAGGGGTCCAGACAGGCTTGTACAGCCTGCGCTGAATTATTGCTCTGGTACCTGAGCCAGCAAGAGTCAAGCTAGCTCAGGTATGACTGCTCAAGCTGTAGTCACCCTTCAGTCGTGATTTATACTGGTGTAATTGAGTGGTCTGGAGGTTAAAACTAGGCATCAGGATTCTTGGGTTCCATTGTGAGGAATGTGAGGAAAGTAGGGTTTAGTGGTCATAGCTGTACGGGCTGAGAATCAGGACTCCTGGGTTTGGTTACCAGTTCTGGAAGGAATGGAGTTTAGTGTGTCTGAGCAGCAGGAATGAGGGTCAGGACTCCTGGGTTCCATTCCTAGCTCTGGAATGGGAGGGGAGGTTAGAGTGTGTTTGTATTGGGGGGGGGGGTTGGGAGTCAGGACTCCCGACTCTGAGGGAAGTAAAATATAGTGGGCTAGGGAAGGGGAAGCTGAGAATCCGGACTCCTGGGTTCCCTTCCCTGCTTTCAAAACTGAACAAAGGAAATATCCTTTCTGGCATGATGGTGTTAGACGGTGGAACTCACTGATACAGGATGACATTGAAACCACAACTTAGCAAGATTCAAAGGGGAACTGGACAGCTCTATAGGTAACAGGAATATCAATAATACAGCAAAGAGTTTTAAAAGGCATATAAACCTCATGCTTCGGGCCTTAAGCCAATCTGTGACTAGTGGAGCTGTGCAAAATTTGTCAACCAAAACTTTGCCCCTTGCTGCCTACCCCATTTGTGCCTTGCAGTATTGGGCCAATCCTCAACTATGTGCATTAACACGTGCTGAGGATCTGGCCCAAAAGTATTTGCTGAGCTCTTGGGTACCATATGTTGGATCCCAGCAGAGTGCAACACCAGGTTTAGAACTACATGGAGGATCTAAAGAGAGTAATTGATTCATGTCTCCCACCTTGCACAGCAGCAGGTCACGTGGTATAAATTCCTGCTGTGATTTAGAGGTCAACATGCTGTTTGAAGAGGTTGATTCCCTGCATTAAGTGCAAAATTCAACCCCTATGGAGTTGTCACTGATGCCTGCATAGTACTTCTGGCATGATTAAAACAGTAAAAGAGATAGGGCGGAGTCTTCAAAAGTGCCTAAGCCCCCAGTTTCAAAAGTGATTGGGAGCCACATTTTCAAAGGTATTTAGGTGCCAAGAGATTCAGATAAGTGCCCAGAGGGATGTTCAGAAGTGTTCAGGTAGATGAGGCACTTAACTATCATGAGAGTTGCTAAGTCACTGGTGAAAATGGAACGTAGGCTCCTAAGGCACATAGGCACTTTTAAAAATTGTACCCATAGCCCCTACAACAGTTGCTCGTTTTTCTTTCCTTAACTGGCTTCCTCGGCTGTGTCTGGCATGGTGGGATTCAGAAGGATCTTCATTTGTTGTTCTTCATCTCTCAGATGCCTGGGTCTCAATGAAAAAGAATATCAGTAAATATTAACATTTATACAAGCATCAAGAGATGTACTTGGCTTAAAACATGCTTGGAGCTGTTGGGGCCAGATCCCACCTGGTGCAAATCAGCCATAGATACACTGGAGTTAATGGGATCAGATTATCTATCTAATCTATCTAAATGACTGGAGGATAGCTAATGTGATGCCAATTTTTAAAAAGGGCTCCAGAGGTGACCCTGGCAACTACAGGCTGATAAGCCTCACTTCAGTTCCGGGCAAATTGGTTGAAACTATCGTAAAGAAGAAAATTGTCAGAAACATAGATAAATATAATTTGTTGGGAAATAGTCAATATGGTTTTTGTTAAGGGAAATCATGCCTCACCAATCTACTTGAATTCTTTGAGGGGTCAACAAGCAAGCGGACAAAGGAGATACAGTGGATATAGTGTATTTAGATTTTCAGAAAGCCTTTGACAAGATCTCTCACCACAGGCTCTTAAGCAAAATAAGCAGTCATGGGATAAGAGAGAAGGTTGTCTCATGGATTGGTAACTGGTTAAAAGATAGGAAACAAAGGGTAGGCATAAATGGTCAGTTCTCAGAATGGAGAGAGGTAAATAGTGGGGTCCCTCAGGGGTCTGTTCTAGGATCAGTCCTATTTAACATATTCATAAATAATCTGGAAAAAGGGGTAAACAGTGAGGGGGCAAAATTTGCAGATAATACAAAACTACTCAAGATAGTTAAGTCCCAGGCAGACTGTGAAACGCTATAAAAGGATCTCACAAAACTGGGTGACTGGGTAACAAAATGGAAAATGAAATTTAATGTTGATAAATGCAAAGTAATACACATTGTAAAACATAATCCTAACTGTACATATACAAAGATAGGGTCTAGATTAGTTGTTACCACTCAAGAAAGTGATCTTAGAGTCATTGTGGATAGTTCTCTGAAATCATCCACTCAATGTGCAGTGGCATTCAAAAAAGCGAACAGAATGTTGGGAATCATCAAGAAAGGGATAGATAATAAGATAGAAAATATCATATTGCCTCTATATAAATCCATGGTACGCCCACAGCTTGAATACTGTGTCCAGATGTGGTCGCCCCATCTCAAAAAAGATTGGAATTGGAAAATGTTCAGAAAAGGGCAATACAAATGATTATTGTTCAGAATGGCTTCCGTATGAGGAGAGATTAATAAGACTGGGACTTTTCAGCTTGGGAAAGAGGCAACTATGGGGGGATATGATAGAGGTCTAGAAAATCATGAGTGGTATAGAGAAAATAAATAAGGAATTGTTATTTACTCCTTCTCATAATACAAGAACAAGGGGCCAACAAATGAAATTAATAGGTAGCAGGTTTAAAACAAACACAAGAAAGTATTTTTTCACACAATGCACTGTCAACCTCTGGAACTTGTTCCCAGAGGGCGTTGTGAAGGCCAATACTATAAGAGGGCTCAAAAGGGAGCTAGATAGATTCATGGAAAATAGGTGCATCAATGGCTATTAGCCAGGATGGGCAGGAATGGTGTCCCTAGCCTCTGTTTGCCAGAAGCTGGGATTGGGTGACACGGCATGGATCACTTGATAATCTGTCTGTTCATTCCCTTTGGGGCACCTGCCATTGGCCACTGTCAGAGGACAGGATACTGGGCTTGATGGACCTTTGGTCTGATCCAGTATGGCCGTTCTTCTCTATCTATCTAATCATGCATATCATTTCTTGTTTGTGCAATCTCTCTCTCTCTCAGTGGATCCAAGTCTATATCACAAAGCCCCCACAAGGTGCGTCATGGCTACTGTTCTTGCCTCCCAATAGAGTCTACTAACCGTGTCTCCACCTCCTCTATGGTCTCAGGCAATGGCATGTTGAGCGTCTCGGGCAGGAAGGTCGCTGCAATTCCGGAGATGATTGGGGCAGCTCCATAAATGATCAGTGGCAGGAAGGGAATGTATTCCTCCAGCATCTTCACCAATGGGGCAATGATGCTGCCCAGACGCGCCATGGTGTTGCTCAAACCCATGCCGGTCTGCCTGTGAATTTGAAATCATAGCAAACAGAGCTATTAGCATAAGCCGCAGTGATGAGAAAAATCTGGGCTAAGGAGCTCACAGGCAATAAGCCAAGCAGTACCTCTCAGTCAGGCCCTGTGGACTAGTAGAGTGACTAGGGAATCAGGACACCTGGTTTTTTTCCTTGCTCTGCCACTGACCCACTGCGTAAGTCACTGGCTGGGCAAGTCACTTCCTCTCTCCATTCATCTTTTTCTCCTCACACCCTCAGTCTGTCTTGTCTATTATGATTGTGAAGAGCAGAGACTGCTGTCACTATGTATCTGGGCAGCACCTGACACAATGGGGCCCTAATCTCAATTTGGTTCTGTGCAGTGCCTTATACAATGAAGGCCCTGCTCTCACTCGGAATCTGTGGAGTGCCTGGTACAATGGGGACATGATCTCAGTCAGGGTCTGTGCAGCAGTTGGCACCATGGGGCTCTGGTGTGGTCTCTAGGTGCTAACTTAACAAATGGGATCTTTCCTGGAGGTAGGTTACCCCACAAGTGCAGGGTTTCTTGCAGCTGGGACTGGGCTAGCTTGATCTTTGATCTGATGTGGCAATTCCTAGTTCCTAGAAGGGCAATTTTGGGTGGCTAGACTGAGACGTCTCAGAGGGCCCTCACTTTTCAGATGGCACATCCTCAGCAATTGCAGAGAATGAGGCCCAGTTGCGGTGTCCTAATGTGGGCATCCCCTGAGGTGCCCAAAATCACTAGTAGAGCTGGTCAGGAAATTGTTTTCCTGTCTCATGATACATTTTGAGATTTCAAACATTTTTCCCATTCTGAATCAGGACGAACTATTGAAATTTCAAAAAAATTTGTGAATTCAACAGTATAAAAAAAATCTTGGTTTGGGTCCCTCACATCATTTCAACTCGATTTTGACCATTATAAATTTGTACAAAAAAGAGTTTGTTTTTAATACAGATTCCAAAACACAAAGTTGTTTCCAACCAGAAAAAAATGAAATTTTCATTTTGAAAATGTAATTTCCAACCTCCCCCCTATTTTTTCTAATTAACACTTTCCGTGAAAAGCTTGGGCTTTGATTAATTAATTTTCCATCAGAAAAATACATTTTTATGAAAAATTCCCAACCAACTCTAATCACTAGTCACTTGGCTCTGGTCTTTTGCTGTTCCATGGGGCTGCATGTGAAGTTTGAGCTGCACCCTCTGAGTTTTTTCTACATACCTAATCACTGTGGGGTACAGCTCACTCGTGTAGAGGTAGACACAGTTAAAGGAGGCAGCAAGACAGCCTTTTCCAACGACAGCCAGAATGGTGCGCAGGATCTTCAGATCTTGGGAGAAGGACACAATGGAGGAGGGTTAAGCATGTGGAAAAAGGCTGAAATGCTCAAGAAGGGTCAGGAGTCAATGGGATGTATCCCAGCCACTGGTGCCGATGGGGCCAGATCCACAGCTGCTGTAAATCAGCATATCTGCGCTGGAATCAATGGGGCCAAATCCCCAGCTGCTCCATTAAAGCCAAAAGGGGAAAGAAATCAATGGAGCTGGGCTAATTGACACCAGCTGAGGATCTGTGCCTCAGTTTGCCATCTAGAAATAAGAGCGATAGTCCTTTCTGTGTTGTGTCTATTTAGATTGTGAGCTCTTTGGGGCAGGGCCTCTATCTCCCTTTAGGTCTGTGCAGTACTCGGCACAATGGGACCCTGATGTCATCTGGGGTCCATGCAGCACCTCGCCCAATGATCAAATACTAATAACCATCTACCCAGCTTTGTTTGTGAAACTGTGTCTGTCACCCCTCCCAGTCAGCAGCTCATCCACTTCGCAACCATCTTGCAACAGGCCAGCCTGGATCAGGCTGAATATGACTCTCAGGTTGCTACACGGAGAAGTGCCATGGCAACTGGTGTCGTAAACACCTGTCAGCTTCTTCAATCCCTGGCAGCAGCAGGTGGTTCTGTACCCTGCAGTACCTCAACCACAGAACACAGCTGTGACGTATCCGTGGGCTTGAGCCCCATTAGCCCTTATGGATCAGCTCTCCTGGCTCTTCTCCCTCCCCTGCAGCTGACCATATCAGCCAGGCTTTGAACCTTTGGTAGGACAAAGGCTTGAACACTTCTGGATCTAACTCTGAAAATCCGGCACACCAAGTAACCACCTTGTGGCACAAAGATGTTGGCTAGGATAGAGAGTCCAGCCAGGATGAGGGTCAAGGCCTGTGTGAACCGGCGCCCGATGAAGCCGATTGTGAGGACTGAGATGAATTTTGCTGGGAAATCAATAGCTCCAAAGACCAGCTGGATCAAGACGATATTGACACCGAAATTCTGAAGGTCCATGGCCAACCCGTAATAGGCAAAGCTGGTGGAGAACCTGGGATGAAGCAGACAGGTATTGATGCATAGAGAGTCCTTATCATTGAGTTTATTTGTTACAAGTGTGTTCCCTTTCAGCAATAGGCTCTGCAAATGTGGGTAGACTGCACAAGTGGGTAGACTGCACTGTGTTCTGTTCATGGCTGTGGGAGAGGATTAGGGTCTAGTGAGTTAGACTGAGGAGCAGCTGACAGCCAAAACTCCTGAGTTCTATTTCCAGCTTTGGAAGAAGTGGGGTCTAGTGGTTAGAGCAAGAGGGGACTTTGCTTTGTTGTTAATTCTCAGAGGAATGGGGGCCAATAGCTAGAACAGGACACACGAGGGACCAAGGATTCCTGGCTTCTTTTCCCAGCTCTGCACATGGAATGTGTCCTAGTACTAGGAATAGGTGACTATAGGAGCCAGGACTCCTGAGTCCTATTCCTGCTTCTGGGTAGAATCACCTCCTGATGGTTTTCTCTACATGCTGTCTCCCAGGTGGGATTTATCGAAGTCTAGCTATAACATACTGAATTGTGATCTAATGGGAAATTCAATCTAGGTGAAATTGACTGTCACTGACATGCCATGGGATGAAGTGGAGCGTCAGTGGGGCTTAGTAGAGCTGAGCAAAATTTCTCATCTACAACTTTTTTCAGCACAAAGTGCAGACTCAATGACATCAAAATGCTTAGGGAGTTCATGTCCCTTTGGCTGAATTGTTTCAGATAAAAAAAAAACGCCACACAAAACAAAAACAAACAAAAACAAAATCTAAATGTTTCCAGTTTTGGTTCAAAATGAATGTTTGTCTCAAACATTTCTTTAATTTTATTTTTAAAAAATCTTAAAATATTTAAAATCAAAACAAAATGTTTCACTTAATTTTTTTTCAACTTTTTGATTAGTCAAAAATTAAGAAAAAAATGGTTTTCTATTCAACGCAAAATGATTTTTTGTACTGATTTTTCGGAATTGCCTGCGGGTCAGAAAATCCATTATTTGCCCCATTCCTCAGCAAATAGTCGTGCCTGGTTTACTTGCTGCAGACTGCTTCATATCATAGTCTCAGCTTCCTCTTTGTGCAAGCACAAGAGCCAACTAACCATACAAAGCAGAGGCAGAAGGAGATCCGGCGTACGACAGGGGTCCGCACCAGGTCGATGAAGGTATAGCTGCTCTTTGCAGAGGCTATTTCTTTCAGCATGTTGGATCTCAAGACCTGGGGAGAAAAGAGAATTCTGGGTAACGGCATGGGGCCTCCATGGTGGGAATGGCCTGGAAAGAGAGCAGGGGAATGGGAGGGAATGAGATTCTGGATCATCCAGTGGTGCCAAAATTCTAGTTTCAGAGGACGCCTCAGTCTAGACAAAATAATGTGTACGTGTAGGAAGGGAGGAATGGATAGATGGATAGATAGAAGGTTGTGCATGGATGGATGGATAGTTGGATGGATAGAAGCATTTGTATGGGGATAGATGGATAGAGAGGTGTCTGGGGGAGATGAAAGATAGATGGAGATGAATAGAGAGATTATGTGTATGAGTATATGTTTATAATAGATGGATACATAGATGGATGGATAGGTGGTTATGTATGTAGGACTATAGGTCGAGAGATTGATAGAAGATACCTTGTACGTATGGGAATCCCATTGTACGAGAAAGAAGTCAGACCATGGTGAGAATTCCATTGCTCAGGGAATACTAAAGCCAGTTGGGCCACTGGTGTACATGTGCAGAGTCCCCATGACATGAGTGCAACCATGCTGATTTATAGCTGCTTGTCTTGCGTGCCTATATCGGCCGCTGGAGTTGATGGGAGCTCTCAGCCTCTCTGAGATCCAGTCTTACCTCTGTGTTAAGTTTGTCTCCTTCTTCCTTCTTCCGGTTTATCCTGGCCACTCTCTGGAGCTGCTTCACTGCCTCGTCAGGTCTGCCGGCTATTACCAGCCAGCGGGCGGACTCCGCGAACCACCTGGGAAACAGAAGATATGAAAACACACCTGCACAGAACACGCGCATTGCTCTTGTTGAACTGGGATCAGCTCCATTGGAGCACGGTGCTGTTCTTCTACACTAGGGGCAGTGCCCAAAGCCAGTGCAGGGCACAAGCAGTGACAGAGGCAGCAGGGAGCATGTTGTGGAATAGCCTCCGTGGAACCTGCGTTCTCTGGTCCCTGCTGCTACCTGCAGCCCCCTGGTGACAGCCAAGTGTTACTGCAACTTGAAGCTCCATTTCCGTCAGGAGACTGCCCAGTGGCAGCAGGTGGTATTGCACCTTGCCATGCATAAGGAAAGAAGGATGGTGATAGGGTGATAGCCGAGACCTGGCTTCAATTCCTTGCTCCCCTGCAGACTTCTTGTGCGACCGTTGCTAGTCACTTAGTCTGTCTCTGTGTCTGAATCCCCTCATCTGTACAATAGGGTAATAGCACTGCTCTCCCTCAGAAGGGTGTTGTGGTTATAGCTGGTTGGCACTGTTCTGCTGAAATATTTGTCCATTGAAAAATGCGGGTTTGTTCAAATTGAAACTGTTTGCAGGGAAAGGTCGGTTTCAATGAACCTCTTGATTTAAAAAAAAAAACAACGTTTCAAAATTTGTCCTTTGTCAAAATTAAAAGTTTCAACAATTTTGTTTCAAAATTTTTGATGATTTACACTAAAAAAAGGGTAAAAAATAAACAAGCTCCAGATCAAAAAGAAAAATTTCAAAATTATCAAAAGGAAACATTTCAACTGACCCAACCAGAATAGTTTTTCAGATTATTAATTCACAAAAGTTTTCCTGGTTTTGACTTTTCGCCAGATTCAGGATGGGAAAACTTTTCAAAGTCTCAAAGACTCTCATGTTTGTTGCCAGCCAGCTCTAGCTGTGAGGATAAATATATTAAACACTGATGTACCTAGATACTATGGTGATGGGTGCTAGATAAATACCCAAGATAGGTCAGTTCCTCATATTACCTAGCAGTGACATTATGGGTGGAGTAGAGCCCTCTTTGCTTTCACTGGAAATTTTTCACAATATTTTAAATTTTCTTCAACAGAACAAAAGTTTTCATTTTGCTTCCATTTTGGAAGGGTTTTTTTTATTATTATTATTTCCTCTCTTTTATTTCCTTTTGTTTTCATTTTTCCACTGGAAAATGGGGGAAAGTGGAAAAAAATGGCTCCAAAACATTGAAATGAAAATTTTTGTTGTGTCAAAAAATTAACAAACTTAGAAAGATATGGTTATTTTTCAGGAAACCCGCCCCTCCCCCCGAAATCCTGAAAACTAAAATAAAATGTTTGCTTTTGTTGCAAATTTCTGAAGGAATTTTTTGGGGGAGAAGCCATTTTTCATGGAAAACAAATTTAAGACCGCAAATCTTCAATTCTCTCTATTCATACGTTATCCTCTTAGTGTATGTCTTCACTTACCAGAGGGTCCAGCGGCAGGCAATCGATGTTCTGGGATCAATTTATCGTGTCTGGTTAAGACGCGATAAATCGATCCCGGAAGTGCTCGCCGTCGACGCCGGTACTCCAGCTCGCCGAGAGGAGTACGCGGCATCGACGGGGGAGCCTTCCTGCCGCGTCTGGACCCACAGTAAGTTCAGACTAAGGTACTTCGAATTCAGCTACGTTATTAACGTAGCTGAATTTGTGTACCTTAGTCCGAAGTGGGGGCTTAGTGGGGACCAGGCCTTGGTCTTGCCATTTCCCTGGTTTGATGAAACAATTCTAGGAATGAAACTCCACAGCTTTCATAGTTCTTTGTTCAGTATTTGCATTATCGTAATGCCCTGAAGACCCAGTCATGGGGCAGAACCCCATTGTCCGAGGCACTGAACAAAAAGACAGTCGCTGCCCCATACAGCTTATAATCTAAGGACAAGACAAGCAACAAAAGGTGGATATAGAGAGAAGAGCACAGGGAAACAGTGAGACAGTATTGGTCAGCATGATAGGCAGTGGTCTCTGCACACGAGCAGCCTAACCTTCGTCAGGTTTTTTTTGTAAGCCACACAGCAAGGGAGAGTTAGAAGAAGGACAACGAGGTACCTTTGCTGATGTTTACAGGGCAACTCCACCCAGGTATGAGTGGCAGCATGATAGAATGCACAAAGGTGCTCGTTTGAAAATTTAGCAACTGGGCAACAGAGGCAGGCATCCTGGGCCAATCGGAGTTGGGAGTCGGCATTGTGCTAATGAATGACAGATGGGATAGGTATGGTGCAGTAGGGCGTGAACAGCTTTGAAAGTGAAGATGAGTAGTTTATGTATGATGTGATGAAGAACGGGGAGCCAGTGGAGGGCTGCAAAGAGAGAGGTGACATGGACAAAGTGATGAGACAGGGAATGATCTTTGCAGGAGTGTTTTAAATGGATGTAAGTGGAGGAAGATTGCATTTGCCAAGACCGGAGAAGGGGATGTTGCAGTAATCGAGACGCAAGATTATGAGAACCAGGATAAGAGATTTGTTTATTCTACTTGCTTAAAGTTTGTCTCATTCTTGCATCCAGTGAGAAAAGCAGGATGGAAGGGGAATGGATCAGAAAGGATAAGGGTGAGCTAACCTACCAGGAGTAGATGAAGCTGATGAAATAGGGCAAAGACACCACAAGCTGCAGCCAGCACCAATTGGGGATGGCGTAAGCCACCCCAGCCAGAATGAACTGCCCAATTGTGTAGCAGTATCCAAACATGGTGACCACAACAGCCCGTGTGCGGGTAGGTGTCCATTCCACAGCTGGGGAGACACACACAAAAGGGAAAATAATCTCTGTGTCCTTGGGCTGATGACATCCAGTCGTGAGAACAAGCACGAGCGGAAGCAGCAGGAACATGTACAAACCGCCTACCCCTGGCTCTTTGAGGCTGAGATGAAATAGGTCCCCAGAACCTGTATTCCCTGATCCATGCCTCCTTCCCCTGCCAGTTGCCTCCCACCTAGTGGTAGTAGGTGGTACTGCACCCTGCTGGAGACGCTCCATTCCCCCTCGCCATGGCAGCAGCTAGTACTGCGCCCTGCAGCAACTCCACCCCCTGATGGCAGCAAGCAGTACTGCCCTTTGCAGGGTTGCAAACACTCCAGAAGACCCCCCCGCCCAACGGTAGCAGGCTGTACTGTACCCTGCAGGGTTGCAGCAGCTCAAACACCCCACAATGGCACACTTATGCACCCTGAAGTACATCAGCCACAAGACACAGCTGTTATGTAATTGAATAAGCTGAGTCCCATTAGCCTCTGATACCCAACTGCCCCTGGGTCCTTCAGTTCCTAGAGAACCTGTATACATTGAATAGTGCAAGGGACTTTCTAGTAACGAGGAGGGCATTCTGTAGTTCCTGGCTGATGCACATGGCCTGTGCCTGTGCCTGTTCTGTAGAAGATGTATTGTGGAATCTCTGTTCTCTTGTGAATCATCGTCATCTGATGACGGCACTCCACTCTAAATAGCTTCCATTCCATTCTTGGGGACTGTAGGGGTTCAGCCGGGGCTCATCCCCCTCCGGGGTGGCTGGGAACCAGGCCGCCTCACTACAGGGACCTGCATGCTATTGGAAGCTGCCCTGTTCTGTGGCTCTCAGGCAGGGGCTGAGCAGACAAATAGGTTTAGGAAACCCACGTCCTTGCGGCGAAAGACCTGGGAGAGGGGGAGACTGCCACCCGCATGTTGGGTGGCAGGGGGGACGCAGGCCCACCCGCTCCACTGCGTCCCAGCCTGGGGCCTTAACAGCAGCAGAAGACCCGTTGCTGCGTCAGTGGGGATCCTGACCGCAACAAACTGACATTGGCTTTGGGTGTGCTGCAGCCAGACTAGGGTCGGCTGCCCGCGAGCTACTTCCTACCTCCCCCTCTAGAGGTACCTGCGTCTGGGCAGAGTCTTCCAAGGAGTTAAGCACCATGGGCTCCTCTGGGTACGTGGCGGGCTGTAGGCTTGGCAGCTCCTCTGGGTAACTTGCCACAGACAAGTTTACCAGCTTCTCCGGGGTCTGGTCGGCATCTGGCCAGTCCTTGGGTCGGCCACAAATTGTAGGAGTCTCCCAACTGAGAGCTAGGCCACAGGCGTCTGGCTTGTCCAGTGGCCGGGCCTCTAGTGAACTCTGGGCAGTGCTTCTATATCGTGATGCCAACTTTTCCCAACCTAGTGCTAAAAATTTCCTAAATCTGGTGGAAAAATTCCCAGATAAAGCTTTTTACAGTGCTTCTATATCCTGGGAACTTTCCCAAAACTTGGGAATTTGTGAGTAAAATGTTTTATCTTGGGAAATTGGGAATTTTCATTCAAAACATTTTACTGAAAAATTCCCAGATTTTGGTAAATTTCCCAAGATATAGAAGCACTGGCTCTGGGGTTGGGCTTTTGTACTTCCTGTCCTGCACCCTGACCTCTGTAGGGGGGGTGCAAGCTACACTGGCTCCACCCACTTTGGCGCCGGAGGGGCTCGTCCCCCTCCGGGGCGGCTGGGAACCAGGCCGCCTCACTACAGGTACCTGCATGCTATTGGAAGCTGCCCTGTTTTGTGGCATCTCCTCTGCTCTGGCACTGCAGAAGCACACGGAGGTGGGATTGTTCCAGAGAACTCAGTTCTCGTTTAAGTATCACATTTTCAGAAGAGGACAGGCCCAGCTTTCAAGGTGCAAAATACCTCCTAAATAACGTGCTCAGGTCTTTGTCAGCTGTGGCAATCAGTGTCCCAAAGGGAGCTGCTGAGTGCTTTGGTAAATCCAGGTTGGAATGGGACCTAGGACTTTTGGAAAATCTAGCTCCCGATTTTTGGTGCTGAGACCTTGGACATCCCACCCATGGGTGTGTGCTTCTGGTCTCTCTGTGCTCCCATCACAGAGTAATTTATTAGCAGCGGGAACAAGGCACTTCCGTCCATCCCCAGTAACCAGCTCATCTTGTGTCTGGGATGGCAGGCGCCAGACACACTTACACAGAGAGACACTGTTCATCATAATGCCTGAGAAGGCCATTCCAGTCAGGAAGCGGAAGATGCAGTAGGCAGTGAAGCTGGGCGAGAAGGCAGTGCAGGTGCCTGTGACAGCCATCTGCAAATAGCACCAGATCAAGGGAGACCTGCGGCCAAACCTGAGCCAAAAAACAAAGAGAACAGGTGAGGGAAACCGGTGCAAGGAATTATTGGTGCCATTGACTGGCCTGGCTTCCTGGCTTGGGGAAGGGGCAAAGAGGCAGGAGGCCCCAGTTCTAAAACCAGCTCTGTGGCACGTGACAAAAGGTTATTGATGAAAATACTTCATGTCAGCCGTCCTGTAGCTGCTAATGATGAGGCCTGCAGGGCTGGATTAAGGCAATCTAGGGCCCTGGCAGTAGGGTTATCCCCTGGATGGTATTTGACTGTTAGAAAAACATGCAATCTTGATTTAAAAATCTCCAGGGCTGGAGAATCCACCACAGCCCTTGGGCCGTTGTTCCAATGGTGAATTCTTTTTGCTATTAGAAATTTGCACCTTATTTCCTGTCTGAATTTGTCTAGCTTCAATTTCCAGCCACTGGCTCTTGTTAGACCTTGGTCTGCTAGATGGAAAAGCCTCTTATCAGATTGCTGCTCCCCGTGTAGGTACCTATACAGAGAGCCCCATGTTTTTTGCAAATGTGAAATAATATGAAAACAGGCAAAAAACTCACCCTGCAGTGGCAGCTCCTGTCCTGTGAAGCTCGGCCTGGCTCCCCACGCTGAACGGGGGGGCACCCCGCCAAACCGGAGCAGCACCGCGACCCCGTGTGCCAGGCCACAACATCCTGATTCGAGAGCCAGGCCCAGCGGCACCACACAGGACCCCAGGAGCCGCTTCTGTGGGGTGAGCGCAGGGCAGGCTCGGAGGTGCAACACTCACCTCCCCCAGAGCCTCCCAACCCCTGGTGGCAGGACTCAGCCCCCCTCCGGGGCTTCCCAACCCCCAGGGCAAGACCCGATCCCCTGCATGGATAACATTAACAAAACAAAAATAACAAGAAATTACCCAAAATAAAATAAACAATTATTAAAAGAATTCAAGAGGTTCCACTTACAGACTGTGATCAAATCACCCCTTAACCTTTGCTTTATAGATTGAGCTCCTGAAGTCTCTCACTGTAAGGCACATTTTCCAAGCCTTTAATCATTCTCGTGGGTCTTTTCTGACCTCTCTCCAACCTACCAACATCCTTCTGGAATTGTGGACACCGGAACTGAACACAGGATTCCAGTAGCTTTCGCACCAGTGCAAAATACAGAGATACCATAACTTCTCTCCTCCTGCTCGAGATTCCTGATTCCCCCAGGAATCAGCCTTGCTCGGCTTCATAACGATGTTGCTCTCACCTGTCTGACAGACCTCCAAAGATGATGCCTCCCACCAGAATCCCAGTCATAAAGATGGACTGAGCCATCTGCTTCAGCTGCCGGGAGTCACACACCAGGTCCCACTGTAAGGGAGAGAGAAAACGAAGCTGGGCTCCACGAGGAAGACTGGCTTGTGGTTAATGCCCCAGACTAGGGCTGAGATTTTCAGAGCCATTAATGGCATTTAGACAGCCAGTTCCCATAGCAATCCTTACAATTCATTTTAATTTGTTAATTACAAGTCCAAAGCTACCTACGTTTAATGGGAAATGTGATCTGCAGGGCATCACAGCCTGAATCTCTCTGAGCCTCAATGTCCATTATCTGTAAAATGATGGAGGATCATCCTGGTCTCTAGCTTTGTACCTGTGCAGCACCCAGCACAGCTGGGCCCCAATCTCAGTTGGTGTTCACAGAGCACCCAGCACAGTGTCAGTTGGGGTCTGTGCAGTGCCCAGTGCAATGGGGCCCTGATTGGAGCTGGGGTCCATGCAGTATCCGGCACAAGGGTTCCCCAGTCTGAGCTGGGCTCTGTGCAGTGCCAGGCACAACAGGGCTCCACTCTCAGCTTGGATCTGTGGAGCATCTGGCACAGTGAGTCTCCGAACTCAGCTGGGTCTCTGTAGTGCCTGGCAGAATGGGTCCTTTCGATGTTAATGTAGGATCAAATATAATGATCCCAAGTGAGGTGGATGGTTTTGAATGGAGTGAGCGTTCAAGAGACTGGGACCCCTACTCCTAGCTCTGACACTGACGTGCTGTGACCTTGGGCAAGTCATGCTGCCGCGGTGTGCCTCAGTTTCCCTCAGCTGTGAGATGGGATAGTAAGGTTTAGTCACTATTGTAAAGCTCTTTGAGATCTAGGGGAGAGCAGGGCTAGTTCTTAGCATCATTCACAGTTCCTTTAATGCGGATTAGTGGATTATGTCCAGTTTAATTGAGAGGAAACTGACTGCAAAATGGACGGGGGAATTCCCACCCCAACCAGTGCAACCACCGCTTCCTCCTACTCATACACTGAAGGAATCAAGCCTCTGGGAAGCGTAAAAGCGTAAAAGCCGTGTCCTGCTTTCCTTTACACCTGTGCAATGGCAGCCGCTTGAAGCCGCATGGATTGAAGACGCCTGGGGGGCCAGAATGTAACTGAGAACAGCACGTGGCCCTCGATGAGGGATCTGTCTGGTTTTAAGATTAAGTTAGACAAGTTTATGGAGGGAATGGCTTAATGGTAAAACATATTAGCTGAGGAATACCAAGCAATGGTAGGTAAACAGTATAATGGCTAACAGGGGTCGGGCTGGAGACTCTTGCCTACATGCTCGGGGTCTTACTGATCGCCATATTTGGGGTCGGGAAGGAATTTTCCTCCAGGGTAGATTGGCTGAGGCCCTGGAGGTTTTTCGCCTTCCTCCGCAGCATGGGGCAGGGATCTCTAGCAGAGGGTTCTCTGCCAATTGAAGTCACTAAGATACAGGATTTGGGGACTTCATCAGCAGAGTCAAGGAAAGGGTAGGGACGGTTTTGTGGCCTGCAGCATGCAGGGGGTCAGACCAGATGATCATAATGGTCCCTTCTGACCTTAAAGTCTATGAGTCTATGATGAAATTCTGCACTGATTTAGGCTGAAACCAAGCCGATGTCAATAGACATGCAGGGGCTGTAGGTTGGTGCAAATTTTAAGATCAGATCTAGGAAGAGGAGGATTGATAGATAGATATTCTGACCCTCTCTGCCCATAGGACTGTTGTGGTCAAAGACACCCACGCAGTGATTTTAGTTCAAAGACTCAAGCCTGAGGCCACTTTACTGGCTTCATACCAGTGCACTGGGGTGCAGTCCGAAGACTGACACCCCGAGGGCCGCTCGCGGGCGGGTTTTTATTTCATTAAACCGCAAGCAGAATACAAACAATACGTCATGAGTTAAGAAATTGGGGTTGGGGTCAGCCCCCCCCTCCACCCGGTACCCTCCTCATTATTTCCCAAGAGCTGGGCGTTTATTTGGATAGAGGGGCGTTTGGTGGTTTTCCGCAGAGGTGGTACTTGGCACCAGTTTGAGTACATTTCTCGGCAAGGCACTTGTTATTTTCCAGGGGTTTTCGGTGAACGGTTAAGGGGGGTTTATCATGGGACGCTAAAAGAAGATCTATGATTAACTCTTTGCAAAAGCAATTTCTTAATGTATTTCATAAACTTGCGGTTATTATATTGCTAAAGCAGTTTGCATTTTTCCTTCCCCCTCTCTCCTCTGGCCATTACCCTTGACCGAGTTTGGCAGAAAACTGTGTTGTTCAGTCTTGCTCAGACTTAGGCCTGCACTGCCCCGTGCAAGGGCAGTCAGCACAACAGATCTTTGTTGGAGGGTTTATTTCGGGGCCTTCAGATTCACAGCTCTGGCTATTAAAAAAAAATGTCCCCCTGTTCTATTTCCCCACAATTTCCCTCCTCTGATGCCATACAAGCATCACTATTCCTGTTTAGCAAAGAGGCCTTAGGACAGTATTTGGATTCAGAATTAATACTAAGGTGGTTAATCTCCGGGTCTGTGGGACACTAGAGTGTAGGATCGGTGACATCTGTGGAAGAAAATAGGACTCTGGGTGGTGGTTGAGGCTGCAACTGGGGCAAATGACATATTTTACATAAGCAACAGAGGACGGCAATCAACAACGCGCAGCAGATTATAAGGATAATACCAAGCAGAATTTGTAAGACTGAGGAAGTGAGGAGGGTGGGTGCGAGGTGGGTGATTTCTTTAGAGATAAAACATGCAATGTTGTGGGAAGAACATAGGGCATCTAGTTGGTAAACGGCCTGAAATGCTTTGGCTGTTCTATTACATTCGATTTCTATTACATGGATTTGGGTTTGAAGGTAAGACATGTTAGAGAGAAGGGAGAATAGAGAGGTTAAGTTTGAGAAAAGGTTAGTGATAAGGGAAGTCCAATCAAAAGCAAGGGGGATGGCTGGGTGAAGGGACACAGATTTGGGGCATACCTTGTGCAGTGGTTAAGTTAAGGTGGAAAGGAAGAGGGAGTTGGGGACTGGATGGCAGGGCGCACCCATCTTTTTTTATTAAATAACCATTTTCCTTCTGGGTCTTTCCCTATTGCTTCCCCTTCCCAACAGGCCATATTTAA
Organism: Chrysemys picta bellii; assembly: GCF_011386835.1. NCBI lineage: Eukaryota > Metazoa > Chordata > Testudines > Emydidae > Chrysemys > Chrysemys picta. The sequence continues at coordinate 2,273 of NW_027053668.1, read as the reverse complement.
GACATTGAGTACTTCCCCGGGATGCAGCTTGTGGAGGCAGGACAGCTGTGGGGGTTCCAAGGGCCACAAGGACCACAAGTTTCCGATTCCCACCCAGACGTGTTGAGCAGCGAAATCATGGGGAGTGTTGATGAAACGGCTAGGTCCGTGGGATAGTTTGACTTCCCATACCTGCCGATTGATGACCCAGTCCTATAGACAGTTTGCCCACGGCCCAGGCACAAGCAATTGCACTGGAGCCCAGGTGCCATTAGTAGGCCCTGAAGCTTGGAAGGTACATGCAACGGAGTCACAGCTCCATTGTGACAATGTTTATGTATGTCTCCACTTCCCACAGCTCGGGTGGCACTCCCACAGTAGTGGTAAGGGTTTGGGGCCATCGCTGACCTAGGACATCACCTCGCATTTCTGCTAAGAGACCGTTAAAGAAATCCTGCATTTGGCTACAAGCTGAATCCCAGCCAGTGTCCTTTCCCACTAGGGCAAGGGTGTTTATTATTTTTTGTAGGAGGGTTTGGGTTGTGGTTCCCAGTCCTGACAAGGCATGGAGGGCCTTTATATTGGTATAGGTGTTGGTTAGCCTTGCCCCAGTAAGGAGGCCTGATGCTTTTCACAAATTTTCCAGGCGTTCTTTATGATCTTGGGCTTTGTCTATTGTTTAAATAGCGGCTGATCCAGTTAGGCCATGTAAGGCCCCTTCCACCAAGCCTTCCTTTCCCCGATAAAAACTTTCCCACTGCACAAGCTGGGCTAACTGAATGGCTGCTCCCTGGGAGCAATTGGGGTACTGGGTAGTTATTTGGAAAGCAGAGAGGTGGAGTGAGAAGGTGATCGTTCCCATAGTAGCATTTAGCACAATCCACCATTGGAAACAACAATCCTGTCAGTAGGGTGTGCTATACCACATTTGTTGTTCCGAGACTTGAATTTTTTCTGAGGCTACGGCCAGACAGATTTGTATGGGAATTGGAGAAGACACGAGGGGGAGTAGCTGGGGAGTGGAGACCACAACGGTGGGCAACCATGTAGAGCCGGGGTACACCACAATACGACACAGGCCAAACCAGAGTCTACTGATCCAATCTAGCCTGTATCATACCGCAACACACCCCAAGCTCGTTAAGGAGCAGAGGCTGAGGAATATTAAAAGTTTTATCTTCAGGTAATTTTGGCTAGCTTCCGCAAGCTATTCTTCAAGATTTCGTAGTCTTAGTTCACTTAGCTGTTCGGCAATGAGGCTGCAAGGGAGGGGTTACTAGCACAATTACCTTGCTTGGTTGGAGGCTTTATTATGGCATCAGGTGGAGAAGTTGTTTGGTTTTTTTTAGCGCAAGATCTGAAGGCTTAGTGGATTTGTCAGTGGACAAGAGTCCCTTAGCATAGGGCCAGGGCAGTTCTTTGCTGATGGACCTTTATGTAGACCCATTCTTCTGGTTTCAGTGTGTGGTAGGACTGCTGTATATAAAAAGACCTAACACATTTTGTTAGTGCCTGACTATTGTGTAATTTATTAAACGACTATTTATTTGAGCTAGGGCCAGCAGGGCATTGTCGGTAGTTGCATTGGGTGCTGTCAAGGCTGCTTCCCCACTCTGAACTTTAGGGTACAAATGTGGGGGCCTGCATGAAAACTTCTAAGCTTAACTACCAGCTTAGATCTGGTCCGCTGCCACCATTCCCAAATGTACTAATTCCCTTCCCTGGGTAGCCTTGAGAGACTCTTCACCAATTCCCTGGTGAATACAGATCCAAACCCCTTGGATCTAAAAACAAGGAAAAATCAATCAGGTTCTTAAAAAGAAGGCTTTTAATTAAAGAAAAAGGTAAAAATCATCTCTGTAAAATCAGGATGGAAACTAACTTTACAGGGTCATCAAACTTAAAGAGCCCAGAGGAATCCCCTCTAGCCTTAGGTTCAAAGTTACAGCAAACAGAGATAAACACTCTAGCAAAAAAGTACATTTACAAGTTGAGAAAACAAAGATAAAAACTAACACGCCTTGCATGGCTGTTTACTTACAAGTTGGAAATATGAGAGACTTGTTCAGAAAGATTTGGAGAGCCTGGATTGATGTCTGGTCCCTCTCAGTCCCAAGAGCGAACAACCCCCAAAACACAGAGCACAAACAAAAGCCTTCCCCCCACCAAGATTTGAAAGTGTCTTGTCCCCCCTATTGGTCCTTCGGGTCAGGTGTCAGCCAGGTTACCTGAGCTTCTTATCCCTTTACAGGGAAAAGGATTTTGGAGTCTCTGGCCAGGAGGGATTTTATAGT